>NW_028135393.1:0-172275 GCF_964662115.1 Mustela nivalis
GGTGAACCCAGAAGGGGAACATTGATCCCGGGAAAGCAAGGACCAAAAGGCACCAGCTCTCCCGGAGCTCTGCTTCCCTGACGCGACTGAAGCCTTGCTGAGGAAGCAGCGGCGAAGTGCTGTTCGCTCCAAGCCAAAGCCTCTGAGAAAGCACAGCATTCGCTGAGAAATGTTCTGCGGGCTACTGCTGCTTGCCTGAGCCCAGTCTCGCGGCTGGAGAAAACCGCATACAGCGAAAGCCTCTTTCCTTGTCATCTACCCTGGGAAATCACAGCATTCGTAGGGAAATGTGATTTGGGTTTGGGGATGCTGCTGCTGCTTGCCTGAGCTCGTCTCCGCAGCACGGTGGAAGATACCCGCATGGAGCAAAATCCTCTTTGCCCTAGAACCCCTTGGCCTGAGAGAGAAGCGCGGTTGCGCCTGTGGAAAGAGCCTTAAGGAAAGGGACACGTCTATCACTGTGCTCCCCAGGAGCATGTCTGTAGAAGTTGCAGCACGCTGCCCAGGGAGAACAGCAGGAGTCGTTGGCTTTCTGGTCTGGAAACGGATGCGAAACAGGAGAGCCGGACCCGGCAGGCACAGCGGCCGGTGGTAATGCAAGTGCCACCTGCTCCCTGTGCAGAGACGGAAGCCTTTCTGCTACAGAGAAAGGAGGGGATGTGTAGGGCAGGGCGCATGCTCCACTCTTAGGAAGGAGTCGGGGCAGAAAGCATGCCTGTCCTGAGCCTCTGGGCCCAAGGAGACAGCAGCTCCTTGGCCACCTGTCCCTGGGGAAGACATGCGCTAGCCACCAGGAGCCTACGCTAAACTCGCAGAAACAGCTCCCTGAAATAACAGGGAGTCAGATGCCGTCTTCCTTCAGGATGTGGTAGCTTGGAGGTGGCATGGTGTTTAGGGCGATGTGGTGAGGACTTCCCAGAAAGCTCCCTATTCAGTGCACGGGCGGTGTGCTGGGATCCTGTCACGTCTCCTTTCCTGTGGGGAAAGCACTGGGCTAGTCCGCGAGAACGCCTGAGCGCCAGAGTAAAAGACCAAGCGATGCCTACACCGGGAGATGGTAGTGTGCATAGGGTGCCATCCTAGACTTCGTTCGCTACTGCAAGGTTGTGGCTGTGTCTGCTTAATTCGGCCTGGCAGGGTGAACCCAGGAGGCGAACATGGAGCCCGGGAAAGCAAGGCCCAAAAGGCACCAGCTCTCCCGGAGCTCTGCTTCCCTGACGCGACTGAAGCCTTGCTGAGGAAGCAGCGGCGAAGTGCTGTTTGCTCCAAGCCAAAGCCTCTGAGAAAGCACAGCATTCGCTGAGAAATGTTCTGCGGGCTACTGCTGCTTGCCTGAGCCCAGTCTCGCGGCTGGAGAAACTCGCATACAGCGAAAGCCTCTTTGCCTTGTCATCGACCCTGGAAAATCACAGCATTCGTAAGGAAATGTGATTTGGTTTTGGGGATGCTGCTGCTGCCTGCCTGAGCTTGTTTCCGCAGCACGGTAAAAGATACCCGCATGGAGCGAAATACTCTTTGCCCTAGCATCCCTTCTGCCTGAGAGAGACGCGTGGTTGCACACGTCGGTCACCGCGCTCCCCTGGACCAAGTGTGGGGAAGGCACATCACGCCGCCTCTGGAGAAGAGAAGGAGCCCTTGGCCTTGAGGTCGGGAAACGCTCAGGAAGCAGGATAGCCTGCCATGGCACGAACAGCAGGCCGGTAGCAAGACAAGTGCCACCCGATCCCTGTGCGGGGAGAGATGGAAGCCTGGCTGCTAGGGAGACATGAGGGGACAACTAGGGCAGGGGCGCGTGCTATCCTCTGAGGAAGGAGTCTGGGCAGAAGGCAAGCCTGTCTTGTGCCTCTGGTCCCAAGGGGACAGCATCTCCTTGGCCACCTGTCCCAAGGGCAGACTTGGGCTTGCCACCAGGTGCCATACCCGCAACACGCAGAAACAACCCCATGGAGAAACGGGCAGTCAGGTGACGTCTTCCACCAAGATGTGGCTGCGATGTGGGTGGCAGGGGGTGTTACTGGGAAGGAGTGGAGACTGTCCCCCACAGTTCCCCATCCAAGTGCACGGGCCATTTGCAGGGATCCTGTCTCCACCTCTCTCCTGTGCTGAAGGCACTGGCCTACACCCCGAGTCTCCCTGAGCGCCAGAGCAAAAGGCAAAGCCTTACCTACCCCAGGAGATGGTAATTGGCATAGATTGCCATGCTAGGCCACGCAAGCTGCTGCAGGGCTGTGACTGTGTCTGCTTAGTTCGGCTTAACAAGGTCAACCCCGGGTGCGATCTTGGAGTTCGGGAAAGCAAGGCCCAAGAGGCACCAGCTCCCCCGCAGCTCTTCTTCCCTGAAGCGAAGAAGCCTTGCTGAGGAAGCAGCAGTGAAGTGCGGTTCGCTCAATGCCCAAAGCCTCTGTGAAAGCACAACATTCGCTGAAAATCAGAGTCGGTACTGCAGGCTGCTGCTGCTGGTTGCCCGAGCCAATCTCACAGTGGGAGAAACCCGCATACAGCGAAAGCCTCTTTGACAGGGCATCTCCTCTGGGAAAGCACAGCATTCGTTGGGATATCTGATTTGGGTTTGTGGAAACTGCTGCTGCTTGCCTGAGCTAGTCCCCGCACCACGGTGGAAGATACCCGCATGGAGCGAAATCTTCTTTGCCCTAGCACCCCTCTGCCTGAGAGAGAAGCGTGGTTGCACACGTCTGTCAGCGCGCTCCCCAGGACCAAGTGTGGGGAAGGCGCAGCACGCCGCCCCCGTAGAAGAGAAGGAGCCCTTGGCCTTGGGGACGGGAAACGCCCGGGAAGCAGGATAGCCTGGGGGCACGAACAGCGGGCCGGTGGCAAGACAAGTGTCGCCTGCTCCCTGTGCGGAGAGATGAAATCCTGGATGCTAAGGAGACATGAGGGGATCACTAGGACAGGGGCGTGAGCTCCACTCTGAGGAAGGAGTCTGGGCAGAAGGCAGGCCTGTCCTGTGCCTAAAGTCCCAAGGGGACAGCATCTCTTTGGCCACCTGTCCCAAGGGCAGACTTGGTCTTGCCACCAGGTGCCATACACGCAACTCGCAGAAACAACCCCATGGAGTAACGGGCAGTCAGATGCCGTCTTCCACCAAAATGTGGCAGTGATGTGGGTGGCAGGGGGTGTGCCGGGGAAGGAGTGGAGACTGTCTCCCACTGTTCCCCATCCAAGTGCACGGGCCGTGTGCAGGGATCCTATCGCCTCCTCTCTCCTGTGCTGAAGGCACTGGCCTAGACCCCAGGTCAGCCTGAGCGCCGGAGCAAAAGGCAAAGCCTTACCTACCCCAGGAGATGGTAATAGGCATAGAGTGCCATGCTAGGCCACGCAAGCTGCTGCAGGGCTGTGACTGTGTCTGCTTAGTTCGGCTTAGCAAGTTGAAACCCGGGTGTGTACTTGGAGCCCGGGAAAGCAAGCCCCACGAGGCACCAGCTCTCCCGCTGTTCTTCTTTCCTGCCGTGACAGAACGAACGACGAAGGCCTTGCTGAGGAAAGCAGCGTAGTGCGGTTCGCACCAAGTTGAAAACCTCTGGTAAAGCATAGCAGTCGCTAGGAAATCAGATTCGGTTCTGAGGTCTCTTCTGCTGCTTGCCTAAGTCCAGTCTCGCGGTGGGAGAAACCCGCATACAGCGAAACCCCTTTGCCCGGGCATCCCCTCTGGGAAAGCACAGCATTCTTTGGGAAGTCATAATTGTGTATGTGTGATCCTGCAGCTTAAAACCTGAGCTAGTCTCCGCAGCATGGTGGAAGATACCCGCATGGAGCGAAATACTCTTTGCCCTAGCACACCTCTGCCTGAGAGAGAAGCGCGTTTGCGCCTGTGGAAAGAGCCTTAAGGAAAGGGACACGTCTATCATAGCGCTCCTCAGGAGCATGTCTGTGGAAGGTGTAGCACGCTGCCCAGGGAGAAGAGCAGGAGCCGTTGGCTTTCTGATCTGGAAACGGTTGCGAAACAGGAGAGCCGGCCCTGGCAGGCACAGTGGCCGGTGGCAATACAAGTGTCACCCGCTCCCTGTGCAGGAAGACGGAAGCCGGTCTGCTACAGAAAAAGGAGAGGATGAATAGGGCAGGGCGCGTGCACCACTCGTAGGAAGGAGTCTGGGCAGAAAGCATGCCTGTCCTGAGCCTCTGGGCCCAAGGAGACAGCAGCTCCTTGGCCACCTGTCCCTGGGGCAGACATGCGCTAGCCACCAGGAGCCTACGCTAAACTCGCAGAAACAGCTCCCTGAAATAACAGGGAGTCAGATGCCGTCTTCCTTCAGGATGTGGTAGCTTGTAGGAGGCATGGGGATTAAGGGGATCGGGTGAGGACAGTCCCCGAAAGCTCCCTATTCAGTGCACGGGCGGTGTGCAGGGATCCTGTCACATCACCTTTCCTGTGGGGAAAGCACTGGGCTAGTCAGCGAGAACGCCTGAGCGCCAGAGTAAAAGGCCAAGCGATGCCTACACCGGGAGATAGTAGTGTGCATAGGGTGCCACTGCAGGGTTGTGGCTGTGTCTGCTTAATTCGGCCTGGCAGGGTGAACCCAGGAGGCGAACATGGACCCCGGGAAAGCAAGGGCCAAAAGGCACCAGCTCTCCCGCAGCTCTGCTTCCCTGACGCGACTGAAGCCTTGCTGAGGAAGCAGTGGTGAAGTGCTGTTCGCTCCAAGCCAAAGTCTCTGAGAATGCACAGCATTCTCTGAGAAATGTTCTGCGGGCTACTGCTGCTTGCCTGAGCCCAGTCTCGCGGCTGGAGAAACCCGCATACAGCGAAAGCCTCTTTCCTTGTCATCTACCCTGGGAAATCACAGCATTCGTTGGGAAATGTGATTTGGGTTTGGGGATGCTGCTGCTGCTTGCCTGAGCTCGTCTCCGCAGCATGGTGGAAGATACCCGCATGGAGCAAAATCCTCTTTGCCCTAGAACCCCTTGGCCTGAGAGAGAAGCGCGGTTGCGCCTGTGGAAAGAGCCTTAAGGAAAGGGACACGTCTATCACTGTGCTCCCCAGGAGCATGTCTGTAGAAGTTGCAGCACGCTGCCCGGGGAGAAGAGCAGGAGTCGTTGGCTTTCTGCTCTGGAAACGGTTGCGAAACAGGAGAGCCAGACCCGGCAGGCACAGCGGCCGGTGATAATGCAAGTGCCACCTGCTCCCTGTGCAGAGACGGAAGCCTTTCTGCTACAGAGAAAGGAGGGGATGTGTAGAGAAGGGCGCATGCTCCACTCTTAGGAAGGAGTCGGGGCAGAAAGCATGCCTGTCCTGAGCCTCTGGGCCCAAGGAGACAGCAGCTCCTTGGCCACCTGTCCCTGGGGAAGACATGCGCTAGCCACCAGGAGCCTACGCTAAACTCGCAGAAACAGCTCCCTGAAATAACAGGGAGTCAGGTGCCGTCTTCCTTCAGGATGTGGTAGCTTGGAGGTGGCATGGTGTTTAGGGCGATGTGGTGAGGACTTCCCAGAAAGCTCCCTATTCAGTGCACGGGCGGTGTGCTGGGATCCTGTCACGTCTCCTTTCCTGTGGGGAAAGCACTGGGCTAGTCCGCGAGAACGCCTGAGCGCCAGAGTAAAAGACCAAGCGATGCCTACACCGGGAGATGGTAGTGTGCATAGGGTGCCATCCTAGACTTCGTTCGCTACTGCAGGGTTGTGGCTGTGTCTGCTTAATTCGGCCTGGCAGGGTGAACCCAGAAGGGGAACATTGATCCCGGGAAAGCAAGGACCAAAAGGCACCAGCTCTCCCGGAGCTCTGCTTCCCTGACGCGACTGAAGCCTTGCTGAGGAAGCAGCGGCGAAGTGCTGTTCGCTCCAAGCCAAAGCCTCTGAGAAAGCACAGCATTCGCTGAGAAATGTTCTGCGGGCTACTGCTGCTTGCCTGAGCCCAGTCTCGCGGCTGGAGAAAACCGCATACAGCGAAAGCCTCTTTCCTTGTCATCTACCCTGGGAAATCACAGCATTCGTAGGGAAATGTGATTTGGGTTTGGGGATGCTGCTGCTGCTTGCCTGAGCTCGTCTCCGCAGCACGGTGGAAGATACCCGCATGGAGCAAAATCCTCTTTGCCCTAGAACCCCTTGGCCTGAGAGAGAAGCGCGGTTGCGCCTGTGGAAAGAGCCTTAAGGAAAGGGACACGTCTATCACTGTGCTCCCCAGGAGCATGTCTGTAGAAGTTGCAGCACGCTGCCCAGGGAGAACAGCAGGAGTCGTTGGCTTTCTGGTCTGGAAACGGATGCGAAACAGGAGAGCCGGACCCGGCAGGCACAGCGGCCGGTGGTAATGCAAGTGCCACCTGCTCCCTGTGCAGAGACGGAAGCCTTTCTGCTACAGAGAAAGGAGGGGATGTGTAGGGCAGGGCGCATGCTCCACTCTTAGGAAGGAGTCGGGGCAGAAAGCATGCCTGTCCTGAGCCTCTGGGCCCAAGGAGACAGCAGCTCCTTGGCCACCTGTCCCTGGGGAAGACATGCGCTAGCCACCAGGAGCCTACGCTAAACTCGCAGAAACAGCTCCCTGAAATAACAGGGAGTCAGATGCCGTCTTCCTTCAGGATGTGGTAGCTTGGAGGTGGCATGGTGTTTAGGGCGATGTGGTGAGGACTTCCCAGAAAGCTCCCTATTCAGTGCACGGGCGGTGTGCTGGGATCCTGTCACGTCTCCTTTCCTGTGGGGAAAGCACTGGGCTAGTCCGCGAGAACGCCTGAGCGCCAGAGTAAAAGACCAAGCGATGCCTACACCGGGAGATGGTAGTGTGCATAGGGTGCCATCCTAGACTTCGTTCGCTACTGCAAGGTTGTGGCTGTGTCTGCTTAATTCGGCCTGGCAGGGTGAACCCAGGAGGCGAACATGGAGCCCGGGAAAGCAAGGCCCAAAAGGCACCAGCTCTCCCGGAGCTCTGCTTCCCTGACGCGACTGAAGCCTTGCTGAGGAAGCAGCGGCGAAGTGCTGTTTGCTCCAAGCCAAAGCCTCTGAGAAAGCACAGCATTCGCTGAGAAATGTTCTGCGGGCTACTGCTGCTTGCCTGAGCCCAGTCTCGCGGCTGGAGAAACTCGCATACAGCGAAAGCCTCTTTGCCTTGTCATCGACCCTGGAAAATCACAGCATTCGTAAGGAAATGTGATTTGGTTTTGGGGATGCTGCTGCTGCCTGCCTGAGCTTGTTTCCGCAGCACGGTAAAAGATACCCGCATGGAGCGAAATACTCTTTGCCCTAGCATCCCTTCTGCCTGAGAGAGACGCGTGGTTGCACACGTCGGTCACCGCGCTCCCCTGGACCAAGTGTGGGGAAGGCACATCACGCCGCCTCTGGAGAAGAGAAGGAGCCCTTGGCCTTGAGGTCGGGAAACGCTCAGGAAGCAGGATAGCCTGCCATGGCACGAACAGCAGGCCGGTAGCAAGACAAGTGCCACCCGATCCCTGTGCGGGGAGAGATGGAAGCCTGGCTGCTAGGGAGACATGAGGGGACAACTAGGGCAGGGGCGCGTGCTATCCTCTGAGGAAGGAGTCTGGGCAGAAGGCAAGCCTGTCTTGTGCCTCTGGTCCCAAGGGGACAGCATCTCCTTGGCCACCTGTCCCAAGGGCAGACTTGGGCTTGCCACCAGGTGCCATACCCGCAACACGCAGAAACAACCCCATGGAGAAACGGGCAGTCAGGTGACGTCTTCCACCAAGATGTGGCTGCGATGTGGGTGGCAGGGGGTGTTACTGGGAAGGAGTGGAGACTGTCCCCCACAGTTCCCCATCCAAGTGCACGGGCCATTTGCAGGGATCCTGTCTCCACCTCTCTCCTGTGCTGAAGGCACTGGCCTACACCCCGAGTCTCCCTGAGCGCCAGAGCAAAAGGCAAAGCCTTACCTACCCCAGGAGATGGTAATTGGCATAGATTGCCATGCTAGGCCACGCAAGCTGCTGCAGGGCTGTGACTGTGTCTGCTTAGTTCGGCTTAACAAGGTCAACCCCGGGTGCGATCTTGGAGTTCGGGAAAGCAAGGCCCAAGAGGCACCAGCTCCCCCGCAGCTCTTCTTCCCTGAAGCGAAGAAGCCTTGCTGAGGAAGCAGCAGTGAAGTGCGGTTCGCTCAATGCCCAAAGCCTCTGTGAAAGCACAACATTCGCTGAAAATCAGAGTCGGTACTGCAGGCTGCTGCTGCTGGTTGCCCGAGCCAATCTCACAGTGGGAGAAACCCGCATACAGCGAAAGCCTCTTTGACAGGGCATCTCCTCTGGGAAAGCACAGCATTCGTTGGGATATCTGATTTGGGTTTGTGGAAACTGCTGCTGCTTGCCTGAGCTAGTCCCCGCACCACGGTGGAAGATACCCGCATGGAGCGAAATCTTCTTTGCCCTAGCACCCGTCTGCCTGAGAGAGAAGCGTGGTTGCACACGTCTGTCAGCGCGCTCCCCAGGACCAAGTGTGGGGAAGGCGCAGCACGCCGCCCCCGTAGAAGAGAAGGAGCCCTTGGCCTTGGGGACGGGAAACGCCCGGGAAGCAGGATAGCCTGGGGGCACGAACAGCGGGCCGGTGGCAAGACAAGTGTCGCCTGCTCCCTGTGCGGAGAGATGAAATCCTGGATGCTAAGGAGACATGAGGGGATCACTAGGACAGGGGCGTGAGCTCCACTCTGAGGAAGGAGTCTGGGCAGAAGGCAGGCCTGTCCTGTGCCTAAAGTCCCAAGGGGACAGCATCTCTTTGGCCACCTGTCCCAAGGGCAGACTTGGTCTTGCCACCAGGTGCCATACACGCAACTCGCAGAAACAACCCCATGGAGTAACGGGCAGTCAGATGCCGTCTTCCACCAAAATGTGGCAGTGATGTGGGTGGCAGGGGGTGTGCCGGGGAAGGAGTGGAGACTGTCTCCCACTGTTCCCCATCCAAGTGCACGGGCCGTGTGCAGGGATCCTATCGCCTCCTCTCTCCTGTGCTGAAGGCACTGGCCTAGACCCCAGGTCAGCCTGAGCGCCGGAGCAAAAGGCAAAGCCTTACCTACCCCAGGAGATGGTAATAGGCATAGAGTGCCATGCTAGGCCACGCAAGCTGCTGCAGGGCTGTGACTGTGTCTGCTTAGTTCGGCTTAGCAAGTTGAAACCCGGGTGTGTACTTGGAGCCCGGGAAAGCAAGCCCCACGAGGCACCAGCTCTCCCGCTGTTCTTCTTTCCTGCCGTGACAGAACGAACGACGAAGGCCTTGCTGAGGAAAGCAGCGTAGTGCGGTTCGCACCAAGTTGAAAACCTCTGGTAAAGCATAGCAGTCGCTAGGAAATCAGATTCGGTTCTGAGGTCTCTTCTGCTGCTTGCCTAAGTCCAGTCTCGCGGTGGGAGAAACCCGCATACAGCGAAACCCCTTTGCCCGGGCATCCCCTCTGGGAAAGCACAGCATTCTTTGGGAAGTCATAATTGTGTATGTGTGATCCTGCAGCTTAAAACCTGAGCTAGTCTCCGCAGCATGGTGGAAGATACCCGCATGGAGCGAAATACTCTTTGCCCTAGCACACCTCTGCCTGAGAGAGAAGCGCGTTTGCGCCTGTGGAAAGAGCCTTAAGGAAAGGGACACGTCTATCATAGCGCTCCTCAGGAGCATGTCTGTGGAAGGTGTAGCACGCTGCCCAGGGAGAAGAGCAGGAGCCGTTGGCTTTCTGATCTGGAAACGGTTGCGAAACAGGAGAGCCGGCCCTGGCAGGCACAGTGGCCGGTGGCAATACAAGTGTCACCCGCTCCCTGTGCAGGAAGACGGAAGCCGGTCTGCTACAGAAAAAGGAGAGGATGAATAGGGCAGGGCGCGTGCACCACTCGTAGGAAGGAGTCTGGGCAGAAAGCATGCCTGTCCTGAGCCTCTGGGCCCAAGGAGACAGCAGCTCCTTGGCCACCTGTCCCTGGGGCAGACATGCGCTAGCCACCAGGAGCCTACGCTAAACTCGCAGAAACAGCTCCCTGAAATAACAGGGAGTCAGATGCCGTCTTCCTTCAGGATGTGGTAGCTTGTAGGAGGCATGGGGATTAAGGGGATCGGGTGAGGACAGTCCCCGAAAGCTCCCTATTCAGTGCACGGGCGGTGTGCAGGGATCCTGTCACATCACCTTTCCTGTGGGGAAAGCACTGGGCTAGTCAGCGAGAACGCCTGAGCGCCAGAGTAAAAGGCCAAGCGATGCCTACACCGGGAGATAGTAGTGTGCATAGGGTGCCACTGCAGGGTTGTGGCTGTGTCTGCTTAATTCGGCCTGGCAGGGTGAACCCAGGAGGCGAACATGGACCCCGGGAAAGCAAGGGCCAAAAGGCACCAGCTCTCCCGCAGCTCTGCTTCCCTGACGCGACTGAAGCCTTGCTGAGGAAGCAGTGGTGAAGTGCTGTTCGCTCCAAGCCAAAGTCTCTGAGAATGCACAGCATTCTCTGAGAAATGTTCTGCGGGCTACTGCTGCTTGCCTGAGCCCAGTCTCGCGGCTGGAGAAACCCGCATACAGCGAAAGCCTCTTTCCTTGTCATCTACCCTGGGAAATCACAGCATTCGTTGGGAAATGTGATTTGGGTTTGGGGATGCTGCTGCTGCTTGCCTGAGCTCGTCTCCGCAGCATGGTGGAAGATACCCGCATGGAGCAAAATCCTCTTTGCCCTAGAACCCCTTGGCCTGAGAGAGAAGCGCGGTTGCGCCTGTGGAAAGAGCCTTAAGGAAAGGGACACGTCTATCACTGTGCTCCCCAGGAGCATGTCTGTAGAAGTTGCAGCACGCTGCCCGGGGAGAAGAGCAGGAGTCGTTGGCTTTCTGCTCTGGAAACGGTTGCGAAACAGGAGAGCCAGACCCGGCAGGCACAGCGGCCGGTGATAATGCAAGTGCCACCTGCTCCCTGTGCAGAGACGGAAGCCTTTCTGCTACAGAGAAAGGAGGGGATGTGTAGAGAAGGGCGCATGCTCCACTCTTAGGAAGGAGTCGGGGCAGAAAGCATGCCTGTCCTGAGCCTCTGGGCCCAAGGAGACAGCAGCTCCTTGGCCACCTGTCCCTGGGGAAGACATGCGCTAGCCACCAGGAGCCTACGCTAAACTCGCAGAAACAGCTCCCTGAAATAACAGGGAGTCAGGTGCCGTCTTCCTTCAGGATGTGGTAGCTTGGAGGTGGCATGGTGTTTAGGGCGATGTGGTGAGGACTTCCCAGAAAGCTCCCTATTCAGTGCACGGGCGGTGTGCTGGGATCCTGTCACGTCTCCTTTCCTGTGGGGAAAGCACTGGGCTAGTCCGCGAGAACGCCTGAGCGCCAGAGTAAAAGACCAAGCGATGCCTACACCGGGAGATGGTAGTGTGCATAGGGTGCCATCCTAGACTTCGTTCGCTACTGCAGGGTTGTGGCTGTGTCTGCTTAATTCGGCCTGGCAGGGTGAACCCAGAAGGGGAACATTGATCCCGGGAAAGCAAGGACCAAAAGGCACCAGCTCTCCCGGAGCTCTGCTTCCCTGACGCGACTGAAGCCTTGCTGAGGAAGCAGCGGCGAAGTGCTGTTCGCTCCAAGCCAAAGCCTCTGAGAAAGCACAGCATTCGCTGAGAAATGTTCTGCGGGCTACTGCTGCTTGCCTGAGCCCAGTCTCGCGGCTGGAGAAAACCGCATACAGCGAAAGCCTCTTTCCTTGTCATCTACCCTGGGAAATCACAGCATTCGTAGGGAAATGTGATTTGGGTTTGGGGATGCTGCTGCTGCTTGCCTGAGCTCGTCTCCGCAGCACGGTGGAAGATACCCGCATGGAGCAAAATCCTCTTTGCCCTAGAACCCCTTGGCCTGAGAGAGAAGCGCGGTTGCGCCTGTGGAAAGAGCCTTAAGGAAAGGGACACGTCTATCACTGTGCTCCCCAGGAGCATGTCTGTAGAAGTTGCAGCACGCTGCCCAGGGAGAACAGCAGGAGTCGTTGGCTTTCTGGTCTGGAAACGGATGCGAAACAGGAGAGCCGGACCCGGCAGGCACAGCGGCCGGTGGTAATGCAAGTGCCACCTGCTCCCTGTGCAGAGACGGAAGCCTTTCTGCTACAGAGAAAGGAGGGGATGTGTAGGGCAGGGCGCATGCTCCACTCTTAGGAAGGAGTCGGGGCAGAAAGCATGCCTGTCCTGAGCCTCTGGGCCCAAGGAGACAGCAGCTCCTTGGCCACCTGTCCCTGGGGAAGACATGCGCTAGCCACCAGGAGCCTACGCTAAACTCGCAGAAACAGCTCCCTGAAATAACAGGGAGTCAGATGCCGTCTTCCTTCAGGATGTGGTAGCTTGGAGGTGGCATGGTGTTTAGGGCGATGTGGTGAGGACTTCCCAGAAAGCTCCCTATTCAGTGCACGGGCGGTGTGCTGGGATCCTGTCACGTCTCCTTTCCTGTGGGGAAAGCACTGGGCTAGTCCGCGAGAACGCCTGAGCGCCAGAGTAAAAGACCAAGCGATGCCTACACCGGGAGATGGTAGTGTGCATAGGGTGCCATCCTAGACTTCGTTCGCTACTGCAAGGTTGTGGCTGTGTCTGCTTAATTCGGCCTGGCAGGGTGAACCCAGGAGGCGAACATGGAGCCCGGGAAAGCAAGGCCCAAAAGGCACCAGCTCTCCCGGAGCTCTGCTTCCCTGACGCGACTGAAGCCTTGCTGAGGAAGCAGCGGCGAAGTGCTGTTTGCTCCAAGCCAAAGCCTCTGAGAAAGCACAGCATTCGCTGAGAAATGTTCTGCGGGCTACTGCTGCTTGCCTGAGCCCAGTCTCGCGGCTGGAGAAACTCGCATACAGCGAAAGCCTCTTTGCCTTGTCATCGACCCTGGAAAATCACAGCATTCGTAAGGAAATGTGATTTGGTTTTGGGGATGCTGCTGCTGCCTGCCTGAGCTTGTTTCCGCAGCACGGTAAAAGATACCCTCATGGAGCGAAATACTCTTTGCCCTAGCATCCCTTCTGCCTGAGAGAGACGCGTGGTTGCACACGTCGGTCACCGCGCTCCCCTGGACCAAGTGTGGGGAAGGCACATCACGCCGCCTCTGGAGAAGAGAAGGAGCCCTTGGCCTTGAGGTCGGGAAACGCTCAGGAAGCAGGATAGCCTGCCATGGCACGAACAGCAGGCCGGTAGCAAGACAAGTGCCACCCGATCCCTGTGCGGGGAGAGATGGAAGCCTGGCTGCTAGGGAGACATGAGGGGACAACTAGGGCAGGGGCGCGTGCTATCCTCTGAGGAAGGAGTCTGGGCAGAAGGCAAGCCTGTCTTGTGCCTCTGGTCCCAAGGGGACAGCATCTCCTTGGCCACCTGTCCCAAGGGCAGACTTGGGCTTGCCACCAGGTGCCATACCCGCAACACGCAGAAACAACCCCATGGAGAAACGGGCAGTCAGGTGACGTCTTCCACCAAGATGTGGCTGCGATGTGGGTGGCAGGGGGTGTTACTGGGAAGGAGTGGAGACTGTCCCCCACAGTTCCCCATCCAAGTGCACGGGCCATTTGCAGGGATCCTGTCTCCACCTCTCTCCTGTGCTGAAGGCACTGGCCTACACCCCGAGTCTCCCTGAGCGCCAGAGCAAAAGGCAAAGCCTTACCTACCCCAGGAGATGGTAATTGGCATAGATTGCCATGCTAGGCCACGCAAGCTGCTGCAGGGCTGTGACTGTGTCTGCTTAGTTCGGCTTAACAAGGTCAACCCCGGGTGCGATCTTGGAGTTCGGGAAAGCAAGGCCCAAGAGGCACCAGCTCCCCCGCAGCTCTTCTTCCCTGAAGCGAAGAAGCCTTGCTGAGGAAGCAGCAGTGAAGTGCGGTTCGCTCAATGCCCAAAGCCTCTGTGAAAGCACAACATTCGCTGAAAATCAGAGTCGGTACTGCAGGCTGCTGCTGCTGGTTGCCCGAGCCAATCTCACAGTGGGAGAAACCCGCATACAGCGAAAGCCTCTTTGACAGGGCATCTCCTCTGGGAAAGCACAGCATTCGTTGGGATATCTGATTTGGGTTTGTGGAAACTGCTGCTGCTTGCCTGAGCTAGTCCCCGCACCACGGTGGAAGATACCCGCATGGAGCGAAATCTTCTTTGCCCTAGCACCCCTCTGCCTGAGAGAGAAGCGTGGTTGCACACGTCTGTCAGCGCGCTCCCCAGGACCAAGTGTGGGGAAGGCGCAGCACGCCGCCCCCGTAGAAGAGAAGGAGCCCTTGGCCTTGGGGACGGGAAACGCCCGGGAAGCAGGATAGCCTGGGGGCACGAACAGCGGGCCGGTGGCAAGACAAGTGTCGCCTGCTCCCTGTGCGGAGAGATGAAATCCTGGATGCTAAGGAGACATGAGGGGATCACTAGGACAGGGGCGTGAGCTCCACTCTGAGGAAGGAGTCTGGGCAGAAGGCAGGCCTGTCCTGTGCCTAAAGTCCCAAGGGGACAGCATCTCTTTGGCCACCTGTCCCAAGGGCAGACTTGGTCTTGCCACCAGGTGCCATACACGCAACTCGCAGAAACAACCCCATGGAGTAACGGGCAGTCAGATGCCGTCTTCCACCAAAATGTGGCAGTGATGTGGGTGGCAGGGGGTGTGCCGGGGAAGGAGTGGAGACTGTCTCCCACTGTTCCCCATCCAAGTGCACGGGCCGTGTGCAGGGATCCTATCGCCTCCTCTCTCCTGTGCTGAAGGCACTGGCCTAGACCCCAGGTCAGCCTGAGCGCCGGAGCAAAAGGCAAAGCCTTACCTACCCCAGGAGATGGTAATAGGCATAGAGTGCCATGCTAGGCCACGCAAGCTGCTGCAGGGCTGTGACTGTGTCTGCTTAGTTCGGCTTAGCAAGTTGAAACCCGGGTGTGTACTTGGAGCCCGGGAAAGCAAGCCCCACGAGGCACCAGCTCTCCCGCTGTTCTTCTTTCCTGCCGTGACAGAACGAACGACGAAGGCCTTGCTGAGGAAAGCAGCGTAGTGCGGTTCGCACCAAGTTGAAAACCTCTGGTAAAGCATAGCAGTCGCTAGGAAATCAGATTCGGTTCTGAGGTCTCTTCTGCTGCTTGCCTAAGTCCAGTCTCGCGGTGGGAGAAACCCGCATACAGCGAAACCCCTTTGCCCGGGCATCCCCTCTGGGAAAGCACAGCATTCTTTGGGAAGTCATAATTGTGTATGTGTGATCCTGCAGCTTAAAACCTGAGCTAGTCTCCGCAGCATGGTGGAAGATACCCGCATGGAGCGAAATACTCTTTGCCCTAGCACACCTCTGCCTGAGAGAGAAGCGCGTTTGCGCCTGTGGAAAGAGCCTTAAGGAAAGGGACACGTCTATCATAGCGCTCCTCAGGAGCATGTCTGTGGAAGGTGTAGCACGCTGCCCAGGGAGAAGAGCAGGAGCCGTTGGCTTTCTGATCTGGAAACGGTTGCGAAACAGGAGAGCCGGCCCTGGCAGGCACAGTGGCCGGTGGCAATACAAGTGTCACCCGCTCCCTGTGCAGGAAGACGGAAGCCGGTCTGCTACAGAAAAAGGAGAGGATGAATAGGGCAGGGCGCGTGCACCACTCGTAGGAAGGAGTCTGGGCAGAAAGCATGCCTGTCCTGAGCCTCTGGGCCCAAGGAGACAGCAGCTCCTTGGCCACCTGTCCCTGGGGCAGACATGCGCTAGCCACCAGGAGCCTACGCTAAACTCGCAGAAACAGCTCCCTGAAATAACAGGGAGTCAGATGCCGTCTTCCTTCAGGATGTGGTAGCTTGTAGGAGGCATGGGGATTAAGGGGATCGGGTGAGGACAGTCCCCGAAAGCTCCCTATTCAGTGCACGGGCGGTGTGCAGGGATCCTGTCACATCACCTTTCCTGTGGGGAAAGCACTGGGCTAGTCAGCGAGAACGCCTGAGCGCCAGAGTAAAAGGCCAAGCGATGCCTACACCGGGAGATAGTAGTGTGCATAGGGTGCCACTGCAGGGTTGTGGCTGTGTCTGCTTAATTCGGCCTGGCAGGGTGAACCCAGGAGGCGAACATGGACCCCGGGAAAGCAAGGGCCAAAAGGCACCAGCTCTCCCGCAGCTCTGCTTCCCTGACGCGACTGAAGCCTTGCTGAGGAAGCAGTGGTGAAGTGCTGTTCGCTCCAAGCCAAAGTCTCTGAGAATGCACAGCATTCTCTGAGAAATGTTCTGCGGGCTACTGCTGCTTGCCTGAGCCCAGTCTCGCGGCTGGAGAAACCCGCATACAGCGAAAGCCTCTTTCCTTGTCATCTACCCTGGGAAATCACAGCATTCGTTGGGAAATGTGATTTGGGTTTGGGGATGCTGCTGCTGCTTGCCTGAGCTCGTCTCCGCAGCATGGTGGAAGATACCCGCATGGAGCAAAATCCTCTTTGCCCTAGAACCCCTTGGCCTGAGAGAGAAGCGCGGTTGCGCCTGTGGAAAGAGCCTTAAGGAAAGGGACACGTCTATCACTGTGCTCCCCAGGAGCATGTCTGTAGAAGTTGCAGCACGCTGCCCGGGGAGAAGAGCAGGAGTCGTTGGCTTTCTGCTCTGGAAACGGTTGCGAAACAGGAGAGCCAGACCCGGCAGGCACAGCGGCCGGTGATAATGCAAGTGCCACCTGCTCCCTGTGCAGAGACGGAAGCCTTTCTGCTACAGAGAAAGGAGGGGATGTGTAGAGAAGGGCGCATGCTCCACTCTTAGGAAGGAGTCGGGGCAGAAAGCATGCCTGTCCTGAGCCTCTGGGCCCAAGGAGACAGCAGCTCCTTGGCCACCTGTCCCTGGGGAAGACATGCGCTAGCCACCAGGAGCCTACGCTAAACTCGCAGAAACAGCTCCCTGAAATAACAGGGAGTCAGGTGCCGTCTTCCTTCAGGATGTGGTAGCTTGGAGGTGGCATGGTGTTTAGGGCGATGTGGTGAGGACTTCCCAGAAAGCTCCCTATTCAGTGCACGGGCGGTGTGCTGGGATCCTGTCACGTCTCCTTTCCTGTGGGGAAAGCACTGGGCTAGTCCGCGAGAACGCCTGAGCGCCAGAGTAAAAGACCAAGCGATGCCTACACCGGGAGATGGTAGTGTGCATAGGGTGCCATCCTAGACTTCGTTCGCTACTGCAGGGTTGTGGCTGTGTCTGCTTAATTCGGCCTGGCAGGGTGAACCCAGAAGGGGAACATTGATCCCGGGAAAGCAAGGACCAAAAGGCACCAGCTCTCCCGGAGCTCTGCTTCCCTGACGCGACTGAAGCCTTGCTGAGGAAGCAGCGGCGAAGTGCTGTTCGCTCCAAGCCAAAGCCTCTGAGAAAGCACAGCATTCGCTGAGAAATGTTCTGCGGGCTACTGCTGCTTGCCTGAGCCCAGTCTCGCGGCTGGAGAAAACCGCATACAGCGAAAGCCTCTTTCCTTGTCATCTACCCTGGGAAATCACAGCATTCGTAGGGAAATGTGATTTGGGTTTGGGGATGCTGCTGCTGCTTGCCTGAGCTCGTCTCCGCAGCACGGTGGAAGATACCCGCATGGAGCAAAATCCTCTTTGCCCTAGAACCCCTTGGCCTGAGAGAGAAGCGCGGTTGCGCCTGTGGAAAGAGCCTTAAGGAAAGGGACACGTCTATCACTGTGCTCCCCAGGAGCATGTCTGTAGAAGTTGCAGCACGCTGCCCAGGGAGAACAGCAGGAGTCGTTGGCTTTCTGGTCTGGAAACGGATGCGAAACAGGAGAGCCGGACCCGGCAGGCACAGCGGCCGGTGGTAATGCAAGTGCCACCTGCTCCCTGTGCAGAGACGGAAGCCTTTCTGCTACAGAGAAAGGAGGGGATGTGTAGGGCAGGGCGCATGCTCCACTCTTAGGAAGGAGTCGGGGCAGAAAGCATGCCTGTCCTGAGCCTCTGGGCCCAAGGAGACAGCAGCTCCTTGGCCACCTGTCCCTGGGGAAGACATGCGCTAGCCACCAGGAGCCTACGCTAAACTCGCAGAAACAGCTCCCTGAAATAACAGGGAGTCAGATGCCGTCTTCCTTCAGGATGTGGTAGCTTGGAGGTGGCATGGTGTTTAGGGCGATGTGGTGAGGACTTCCCAGAAAGCTCCCTATTCAGTGCACGGGCGGTGTGCTGGGATCCTGTCACGTCTCCTTTCCTGTGGGGAAAGCACTGGGCTAGTCCGCGAGAACGCCTGAGCGCCAGAGTAAAAGACCAAGCGATGCCTACACCGGGAGATGGTAGTGTGCATAGGGTGCCATCCTAGACTTCGTTCGCTACTGCAAGGTTGTGGCTGTGTCTGCTTAATTCGGCCTGGCAGGGTGAACCCAGGAGGCGAACATGGAGCCCGGGAAAGCAAGGCCCAAAAGGCACCAGCTCTCCCGGAGCTCTGCTTCCCTGACGCGACTGAAGCCTTGCTGAGGAAGCAGCGGCGAAGTGCTGTTTGCTCCAAGCCAAAGCCTCTGAGAAAGCACAGCATTCGCTGAGAAATGTTCTGCGGGCTACTGCTGCTTGCCTGAGCCCAGTCTCGCGGCTGGAGAAACTCGCATACAGCGAAAGCCTCTTTGCCTTGTCATCGACCCTGGAAAATCACAGCATTCGTAAGGAAATGTGATTTGGTTTTGGGGATGCTGCTGCTGCCTGCCTGAGCTTGTTTCCGCAGCACGGTAAAAGATACCCGCATGGAGCGAAATACTCTTTGCCCTAGCATCCCTTCTGCCTGAGAGAGACGCGTGGTTGCACACGTCGGTCACCGCGCTCCCCTGGACCAAGTGTGGGGAAGGCACATCACGCCGCCTCTGGAGAAGAGAAGGAGCCCTTGGCCTTGAGGTCGGGAAACGCTCAGGAAGCAGGATAGCCTGCCATGGCACGAACAGCAGGCCGGTAGCAAGACAAGTGCCACCCGATCCCTGTGCGGGGAGAGATGGAAGCCTGGCTGCTAGGGAGACATGAGGGGACAACTAGGGCAGGGGCGCGTGCTATCCTCTGAGGAAGGAGTCTGGGCAGAAGGCAAGCCTGTCTTGTGCCTCTGGTCCCAAGGGGACAGCATCTCCTTGGCCACCTGTCCCAAGGGCAGACTTGGGCTTGCCACCAGGTGCCATACCCGCAACACGCAGAAACAACCCCATGGAGAAACGGGCAGTCAGGTGACGTCTTCCACCAAGATGTGGCTGCGATGTGGGTGGCAGGGGGTGTTACTGGGAAGGAGTGGAGACTGTCCCCCACAGTTCCCCATCCAAGTGCACGGGCCATTTGCAGGGATCCTGTCTCCACCTCTCTCCTGTGCTGAAGGCACTGGCCTACACCCCGAGTCTCCCTGAGCGCCAGAGCAAAAGGCAAAGCCTTACCTACCCCAGGAGATGGTAATTGGCATAGATTGCCATGCTAGGCCACGCAAGCTGCTGCAGGGCTGTGACTGTGTCTGCTTAGTTCGGCTTAACAAGGTCAACCCCGGGTGCGATCTTGGAGTTCGGGAAAGCAAGGCCCAAGAGGCACCAGCTCCCCCGCAGCTCTTCTTCCCTGAAGCGAAGAAGCCTTGCTGAGGAAGCAGCAGTGAAGTGCGGTTCGCTCAATGCCCAAAGCCTCTGTGAAAGCACAACATTCGCTGAAAATCAGAGTCGGTACTGCAGGCTGCTGCTGCTGGTTGCCCGAGCCAATCTCACAGTGGGAGAAACCCGCATACAGCGAAAGCCTCTTTGACAGGGCATCTCCTCTGGGAAAGCACAGCATTCGTTGGGATATCTGATTTGGGTTTGTGGATACTGCTGCTGCTTGCCTGAGCTAGTCCCCGCACCACGGTGGAAGATACCCGCATGGAGCGAAATCTTCTTTGCCCTAGCACCCCTCTGCCTGAGAGAGAAGCGTGGTTGCACACGTCTGTCAGCGCGCTCCCCAGGACCAAGTGTGGGGAAGGCGCAGCACGCCGCCCCCGTAGAAGAGAAGGAGCCCTTGGCCTTGGGGACGGGAAACGCCCGGGAAGCAGGATAGCCTGGGGGCACGAACAGCGGGCCGGTGGCAAGACAAGTGTCGCCTGCTCCCTGTGCGGAGAGATGAAATCCTGGATGCTAAGGAGACATGAGGGGATCACTAGGACAGGGGCGTGAGCTCCACTCTGAGGAAGGAGTCTGGGCAGAAGGCAGGCCTGTCCTGTGCCTAAAGTCCCAAGGGGACAGCATCTCTTTGGCCACCTGTCCCAAGGGCAGACTTGGTCTTGCCACCAGGTGCCATACACGCAACTCGCAGAAACAACCCCATGGAGTAACGGGCAGTCAGATGCCGTCTTCCACCAAAATGTGGCAGTGATGTGGGTGGCAGGGGGTGTGCCGGGGAAGGAGTGGAGACTGTCTCCCACTGTTCCCCATCCAAGTGCACGGGCCGTGTGCAGGGATCCTATCGCCTCCTCTCTCCTGTGCTGAAGGCACTGGCCTAGACCCCAGGTCAGCCTGAGCGCCGGAGCAAAAGGCAAAGCCTTACCTACCCCAGGAGATGGTAATAGGCATAGAGTGCCATGCTAGGCCACGCAAGCTGCTGCAGGGCTGTGACTGTGTCTGCTTAGTTCGGCTTAGCAAGTTGAAACCCGGGTGTGTACTTGGAGCCCGGGAAAGCAAGCCCCACGAGGCACCAGCTCTCCCGCTGTTCTTCTTTCCTGCCGTGACAGAACGAACGACGAAGGCCTTGCTGAGGAAAGCAGCGTAGTGCGGTTCGCACCAAGTTGAAAACCTCTGGTAAAGCATAGCAGTCGCTAGGAAATCAGATTCGGTTCTGAGGTCTCTTCTGCTGCTTGCCTAAGTCCAGTCTCGCGGTGGGAGAAACCCGCATACAGCGAAACCCCTTTGCCCGGGCATCCCCTCTGGGAAAGCACAGCATTCTTTGGGAAGTCATAATTGTGTATGTGTGATCCTGCAGCTTAAAACCTGAGCTAGTCTCCGCAGCATGGTGGAAGATACCCGCATGGAGCGAAATACTCTTTGCCCTAGCACACCTCTGCCTGAGAGAGAAGCGCGTTTGCGCCTGTGGAAAGAGCCTTAAGGAAAGGGACACGTCTATCATAGCGCTCCTCAGGAGCATGTCTGTGGAAGGTGTAGCACGCTGCCCAGGGAGAAGAGCAGGAGCCGTTGGCTTTCTGATCTGGAAACGGTTGCGAAACAGGAGAGCCGGCCCTGGCAGGCACAGTGGCCGGTGGCAATACAAGTGTCACCCGCTCCCTGTGCAGGAAGACGGAAGCCGGTCTGCTACAGAAAAAGGAGAGGATGAATAGGGCAGGGCGCGTGCACCACTCGTAGGAAGGAGTCTGGGCAGAAAGCATGCCTGTCCTGAGCCTCTGGGCCCAAGGAGACAGCAGCTCCTTGGCCACCTGTCCCTGGGGCAGACATGCGCTAGCCACCAGGAGCCTACGCTAAACTCGCAGAAACAGCTCCCTGAAATAACAGGGAGTCAGATGCCGTCTTCCTTCAGGATGTGGTAGCTTGTAGGAGGCATGGGGATTAAGGGGATCGGGTGAGGACAGTCCCCGAAAGCTCCCTATTCAGTGCACGGGCGGTGTGCAGGGATCCTGTCACATCACCTTTCCTGTGGGGAAAGCACTGGGCTAGTCAGCGAGAACGCCTGAGCGCCAGAGTAAAAGGCCAAGCGATGCCTACACCGGGAGATAGTAGTGTGCATAGGGTGCCACTGCAGGGTTGTGGCTGTGTCTGCTTAATTCGGCCTGGCAGGGTGAACCCAGGAGGCGAACATGGACCCCGGGAAAGCAAGGGCCAAAAGGCACCAGCTCTCCCGCAGCTCTGCTTCCCTGACGCGACTGAAGCCTTGCTGAGGAAGCAGTGGTGAAGTGCTGTTCGCTCCAAGCCAAAGTCTCTGAGAATGCACAGCATTCTCTGAGAAATGTTCTGCGGGCTACTGCTGCTTGCCTGAGCCCAGTCTCGCGGCTGGAGAAACCCGCATACAGCGAAAGCCTCTTTCCTTGTCATCTACCCTGGGAAATCACAGCATTCGTTGGGAAATGTGATTTGGGTTTGGGGATGCTGCTGCTGCTTGCCTGAGCTCGTCTCCGCAGCATGGTGGAAGATACCCGCATGGAGCAAAATCCTCTTTGCCCTAGAACCCCTTGGCCTGAGAGAGAAGCGCGGTTGCGCCTGTGGAAAGAGCCTTAAGGAAAGGGACACGTCTATCACTGTGCTCCCCAGGAGCATGTCTGTAGAAGTTGCAGCACGCTGCCCGGGGAGAAGAGCAGGAGTCGTTGGCTTTCTGCTCTGGAAACGGTTGCGAAACAGGAGAGCCAGACCCGGCAGGCACAGCGGCCGGTGATAATGCAAGTGCCACCTGCTCCCTGTGCAGAGACGGAAGCCTTTCTGCTACAGAGAAAGGAGGGGATGTGTAGAGAAGGGCGCATGCTCCACTCTTAGGAAGGAGTCGGGGCAGAAAGCATGCCTGTCCTGAGCCTCTGGGCCCAAGGAGACAGCAGCTCCTTGGCCACCTGTCCCTGGGGAAGACATGCGCTAGCCACCAGGAGCCTACGCTAAACTCGCAGAAACAGCTCCCTGAAATAACAGGGAGTCAGGTGCCGTCTTCCTTCAGGATGTGGTAGCTTGGAGGTGGCATGGTGTTTAGGGCGATGTGGTGAGGACTTCCCAGAAAGCTCCCTATTCAGTGCACGGGCGGTGTGCTGGGATCCTGTCACGTCTCCTTTCCTGTGGGGAAAGCACTGGGCTAGTCCGCGAGAACGCCTGAGCGCCAGAGTAAAAGACCAAGCGATGCCTACACCGGGAGATGGTAGTGTGCATAGGGTGCCATCCTAGACTTCGTTCGCTACTGCAGGGTTGTGGCTGTGTCTGCTTAATTCGGCCTGGCAGGGTGAACCCAGAAGGGGAACATTGATCCCGGGAAAGCAAGGACCAAAAGGCACCAGCTCTCCCGGAGCTCTGCTTCCCTGACGCGACTGAAGCCTTGCTGAGGAAGCAGCGGCGAAGTGCTGTTCGCTCCAAGCCAAAGCCTCTGAGAAAGCACAGCATTCGCTGAGAAATGTTCTGCGGGCTACTGCTGCTTGCCTGAGCCCAGTCTCGCGGCTGGAGAAAACCGCATACAGCGAAAGCCTCTTTCCTTGTCATCTACCCTGGGAAATCACAGCATTCGTAGGGAAATGTGATTTGGGTTTGGGGATGCTGCTGCTGCTTGCCTGAGCTCGTCTCCGCAGCACGGTGGAAGATACCCGCATGGAGCAAAATCCTCTTTGCCCTAGAACCCCTTGGCCTGAGAGAGAAGCGCGGTTGCGCCTGTGGAAAGAGCCTTAAGGAAAGGGACACGTCTATCACTGTGCTCCCCAGGAGCATGTCTGTAGAAGTTGCAGCACGCTGCCCAGGGAGAACAGCAGGAGTCGTTGGCTTTCTGGTCTGGAAACGGATGCGAAACAGGAGAGCCGGACCCGGCAGGCACAGCGGCCGGTGGTAATGCAAGTGCCACCTGCTCCCTGTGCAGAGACGGAAGCCTTTCTGCTACAGAGAAAGGAGGGGATGTGTAGGGCAGGGCGCATGCTCCACTCTTAGGAAGGAGTCGGGGCAGAAAGCATGCCTGTCCTGAGCCTCTGGGCCCAAGGAGACAGCAGCTCCTTGGCCACCTGTCCCTGGGGAAGACATGCGCTAGCCACCAGGAGCCTACGCTAAACTCGCAGAAACAGCTCCCTGAAATAACAGGGAGTCAGATGCCGTCTTCCTTCAGGATGTGGTAGCTTGGAGGTGGCATGGTGTTTAGGGCGATGTGGTGAGGACTTCCCAGAAAGCTCCCTATTCAGTGCACGGGCGGTGTGCTGGGATCCTGTCACGTCTCCTTTCCTGTGGGGAAAGCACTGGGCTAGTCCGCGAGAACGCCTGAGCGCCAGAGTAAAAGACCAAGCGATGCCTACACCGGGAGATGGTAGTGTGCATAGGGTGCCATCCTAGACTTCGTTCGCTACTGCAAGGTTGTGGCTGTGTCTGCTTAATTCGGCCTGGCAGGGTGAACCCAGGAGGCGAACATGGAGCCCGGGAAAGCAAGGCCCAAAAGGCACCAGCTCTCCCGGAGCTCTGCTTCCCTGACGCGACTGAAGCCTTGCTGAGGAAGCAGCGGCGAAGTGCTGTTTGCTCCAAGCCAAAGCCTCTGAGAAAGCACAGCATTCGCTGAGAAATGTTCTGCGGGCTACTGCTGCTTGCCTGAGCCCAGTCTCGCGGCTGGAGAAACTCGCATACAGCGAAAGCCTCTTTGCCTTGTCATCGACCCTGGAAAATCACAGCATTCGTAAGGAAATGTGATTTGGTTTTGGGGATGCTGCTGCTGCCTGCCTGAGCTTGTTTCCGCAGCACGGTAAAAGATACCCTCATGGAGCGAAATACTCTTTGCCCTAGCATCCCTTCTGCCTGAGAGAGACGCGTGGTTGCACACGTCGGTCACCGCGCTCCCCTGGACCAAGTGTGGGGAAGGCACATCACGCCGCCTCTGGAGAAGAGAAGGAGCCCTTGGCCTTGAGGTCGGGAAACGCTCAGGAAGCAGGATAGCCTGCCATGGCACGAACAGCAGGCCGGTAGCAAGACAAGTGCCACCCGATCCCTGTGCGGGGAGAGATGGAAGCCTGGCTGCTAGGGAGACATGAGGGGACAACTAGGGCAGGGGCGCGTGCTATCCTCTGAGGAAGGAGTCTGGGCAGAAGGCAAGCCTGTCTTGTGCCTCTGGTCCCAAGGGGACAGCATCTCCTTGGCCACCTGTCCCAAGGGCAGACTTGGGCTTGCCACCAGGTGCCATACCCGCAACACGCAGAAACAACCCCATGGAGAAACGGGCAGTCAGGTGACGTCTTCCACCAAGATGTGGCTGCGATGTGGGTGGCAGGGGGTGTTACTGGGAAGGAGTGGAGACTGTCCCCCACAGTTCCCCATCCAAGTGCACGGGCCATTTGCAGGGATCCTGTCTCCACCTCTCTCCTGTGCTGAAGGCACTGGCCTACACCCCGAGTCTCCCTGAGCGCCAGAGCAAAAGGCAAAGCCTTACCTACCCCAGGAGATGGTAATTGGCATAGATTGCCATGCTAGGCCACGCAAGCTGCTGCAGGGCTGTGACTGTGTCTGCTTAGTTCGGCTTAACAAGGTCAACCCCGGGTGCGATCTTGGAGTTCGGGAAAGCAAGGCCCAAGAGGCACCAGCTCCCCCGCAGCTCTTCTTCCCTGAAGCGAAGAAGCCTTGCTGAGGAAGCAGCAGTGAAGTGCGGTTCGCTCAATGCCCAAAGCCTCTGTGAAAGCACAACATTCGCTGAAAATCAGAGTCGGTACTGCAGGCTGCTGCTGCTGGTTGCCCGAGCCAATCTCACAGTGGGAGAAACCCGCATACAGCGAAAGCCTCTTTGACAGGGCATCTCCTCTGGGAAAGCACAGCATTCGTTGGGATATCTGATTTGGGTTTGTGGATACTGCTGCTGCTTGCCTGAGCTAGTCCCCGCACCACGGTGGAAGATACCCGCATGGAGCGAAATCTTCTTTGCCCTAGCACCCCTCTGCCTGAGAGAGAAGCGTGGTTGCACACGTCTGTCAGCGCGCTCCCCAGGACCAAGTGTGGGGAAGGCGCAGCACGCCGCCCCCGTAGAAGAGAAGGAGCCCTTGGCCTTGGGGACGGGAAACGCCCGGGAAGCAGGATAGCCTGGGGGCACGAACAGCGGGCCGGTGGCAAGACAAGTGTCGCCTGCTCCCTGTGCGGAGAGATGAAATCCTGGATGCTAAGGAGACATGAGGGGATCACTAGGACAGGGGCGTGAGCTCCACTCTGAGGAAGGAGTCTGGGCAGAAGGCAGGCCTGTCCTGTGCCTAAAGTCCCAAGGGGACAGCATCTCTTTGGCCACCTGTCCCAAGGGCAGACTTGGTCTTGCCACCAGGTGCCATACACGCAACTCGCAGAAACAACCCCATGGAGTAACGGGCAGTCAGATGCCGTCTTCCACCAAAATGTGGCAGTGATGTGGGTGGCAGGGGGTGTGCCGGGGAAGGAGTGGAGACTGTCTCCCACTGTTCCCCATCCAAGTGCACGGGCCGTGTGCAGGGATCCTATCGCCTCCTCTCTCCTGTGCTGAAGGCACTGGCCTAGACCCCAGGTCAGCCTGAGCGCCGGAGCAAAAGGCAAAGCCTTACCTACCCCAGGAGATGGTAATAGGCATAGAGTGCCATGCTAGGCCACGCAAGCTGCTGCAGGGCTGTGACTGTGTCTGCTTAGTTCGGCTTAGCAAGTTGAAACCCGGGTGTGTACTTGGAGCCCGGGAAAGCAAGCCCCACGAGGCACCAGCTCTCCCGCTGTTCTTCTTTCCTGCCGTGACAGAACGAACGACGAAGGCCTTGCTGAGGAAAGCAGCGTAGTGCGGTTCGCACCAAGTTGAAAACCTCTGGTAAAGCATAGCAGTCGCTAGGAAATCAGATTCGGTTCTGAGGTCTCTTCTGCTGCTTGCCTAAGTCCAGTCTCGCGGTGGGAGAAACCCGCATACAGCGAAACCCCTTTGCCCGGGCATCCCCTCTGGGAAAGCACAGCATTCTTTGGGAAGTCATAATTGTGTATGTGTGATCCTGCAGCTTAAAACCTGAGCTAGTCTCCGCAGCATGGTGGAAGATACCCGCATGGAGCGAAATACTCTTTGCCCTAGCACACCTCTGCCTGAGAGAGAAGCGCGTTTGCGCCTGTGGAAAGAGCCTTAAGGAAAGGGACACGTCTATCATAGCGCTCCTCAGGAGCATGTCTGTGGAAGGTGTAGCACGCTGCCCAGGGAGAAGAGCAGGAGCCGTTGGCTTTCTGATCTGGAAACGGTTGCGAAACAGGAGAGCCGGCCCTGGCAGGCACAGTGGCCGGTGGCAATACAAGTGTCACCCGCTCCCTGTGCAGGAAGACGGAAGCCGGTCTGCTACAGAAAAAGGAGAGGATGAATAGGGCAGGGCGCGTGCACCACTCGTAGGAAGGAGTCTGGGCAGAAAGCATGCCTGTCCTGAGCCTCTGGGCCCAAGGAGACAGCAGCTCCTTGGCCACCTGTCCCTGGGGCAGACATGCGCTAGCCACCAGGAGCCTACGCTAAACTCGCAGAAACAGCTCCCTGAAATAACAGGGAGTCAGATGCCGTCTTCCTTCAGGATGTGGTAGCTTGTAGGAGGCATGGGGATTAAGGGGATCGGGTGAGGACAGTCCCCGAAAGCTCCCTATTCAGTGCACGGGCGGTGTGCAGGGATCCTGTCACATCACCTTTCCTGTGGGGAAAGCACTGGGCTAGTCAGCGAGAACGCCTGAGCGCCAGAGTAAAAGGCCAAGCGATGCCTACACCGGGAGATAGTAGTGTGCATAGGGTGCCACTGCAGGGTTGTGGCTGTGTCTGCTTAATTCGGCCTGGCAGGGTGAACCCAGGAGGCGAACATGGACCCCGGGAAAGCAAGGGCCAAAAGGCACCAGCTCTCCCGCAGCTCTGCTTCCCTGACGCGACTGAAGCCTTGCTGAGGAAGCAGTGGTGAAGTGCTGTTCGCTCCAAGCCAAAGTCTCTGAGAATGCACAGCATTCTCTGAGAAATGTTCTGCGGGCTACTGCTGCTTGCCTGAGCCCAGTCTCGCGGCTGGAGAAACCCGCATACAGCGAAAGCCTCTTTCCTTGTCATCTACCCTGGGAAATCACAGCATTCGTTGGGAAATGTGATTTGGGTTTGGGGATGCTGCTGCTGCTTGCCTGAGCTCGTCTCCGCAGCATGGTGGAAGATACCCGCATGGAGCAAAATCCTCTTTGCCCTAGAACCCCTTGGCCTGAGAGAGAAGCGCGGTTGCGCCTGTGGAAAGAGCCTTAAGGAAAGGGACACGTCTATCACTGTGCTCCCCAGGAGCATGTCTGTAGAAGTTGCAGCACGCTGCCCGGGGAGAAGAGCAGGAGTCGTTGGCTTTCTGCTCTGGAAACGGTTGCGAAACAGGAGAGCCAGACCCGGCAGGCACAGCGGCCGGTGATAATGCAAGTGCCACCTGCTCCCTGTGCAGAGACGGAAGCCTTTCTGCTACAGAGAAAGGAGGGGATGTGTAGAGAAGGGCGCATGCTCCACTCTTAGGAAGGAGTCGGGGCAGAAAGCATGCCTGTCCTGAGCCTCTGGGCCCAAGGAGACAGCAGCTCCTTGGCCACCTGTCCCTGGGGAAGACATGCGCTAGCCACCAGGAGCCTACGCTAAACTCGCAGAAACAGCTCCCTGAAATAACAGGGAGTCAGGTGCCGTCTTCCTTCAGGATGTGGTAGCTTGGAGGTGGCATGGTGTTTAGGGCGATGTGGTGAGGACTTCCCAGAAAGCTCCCTATTCAGTGCACGGGCGGTGTGCTGGGATCCTGTCACGTCTCCTTTCCTGTGGGGAAAGCACTGGGCTAGTCCGCGAGAACGCCTGAGCGCCAGAGTAAAAGACCAAGCGATGCCTACACCGGGAGATGGTAGTGTGCATAGGGTGCCATCCTAGACTTCGTTCGCTACTGCAGGGTTGTGGCTGTGTCTGCTTAATTCGGCCTGGCAGGGTGAACCCAGAAGGGGAACATTGATCCCGGGAAAGCAAGGACCAAAAGGCACCAGCTCTCCCGGAGCTCTGCTTCCCTGACGCGACTGAAGCCTTGCTGAGGAAGCAGCGGCGAAGTGCTGTTCGCTCCAAGCCAAAGCCTCTGAGAAAGCACAGCATTCGCTGAGAAATGTTCTGCGGGCTACTGCTGCTTGCCTGAGCCCAGTCTCGCGGCTGGAGAAAACCGCATACAGCGAAAGCCTCTTTCCTTGTCATCTACCCTGGGAAATCACAGCATTCGTAGGGAAATGTGATTTGGGTTTGGGGATGCTGCTGCTGCTTGCCTGAGCTCGTCTCCGCAGCACGGTGGAAGATACCCGCATGGAGCAAAATCCTCTTTGCCCTAGAACCCCTTGGCCTGAGAGAGAAGCGCGGTTGCGCCTGTGGAAAGAGCCTTAAGGAAAGGGACACGTCTATCACTGTGCTCCCCAGGAGCATGTCTGTAGAAGTTGCAGCACGCTGCCCAGGGAGAACAGCAGGAGTCGTTGGCTTTCTGGTCTGGAAACGGATGCGAAACAGGAGAGCCGGACCCGGCAGGCACAGCGGCCGGTGGTAATGCAAGTGCCACCTGCTCCCTGTGCAGAGACGGAAGCCTTTCTGCTACAGAGAAAGGAGGGGATGTGTAGGGCAGGGCGCATGCTCCACTCTTAGGAAGGAGTCGGGGCAGAAAGCATGCCTGTCCTGAGCCTCTGGGCCCAAGGAGACAGCAGCTCCTTGGCCACCTGTCCCTGGGGCAGACATGCGCTAGCCACCAGGAGCCTACGCTAAACTCGCAGAAACAGCTCCCTGAAATAACAGGGAGTCAGATGCCGTCTTCCTTCAGGATGTGGTAGCTTGGAGGTGGCATGGTGTTTAGGGCGATGTGGTGAGGACTTCCCAGAAAGCTCCCTATTCAGTGCACGGGCGGTGTGCTGGGATCCTGTCACGTCTCCTTTCCTGTGGGGAAAGCACTGGGCTAGTCCGCGAGAACGCCTGAGCGCCAGAGTAAAAGACCAAGCGATGCCTACACCGGGAGATGGTAGTGTGCATAGGGTGCCATCCTAGACTTCGTTCGCTACTGCAAGGTTGTGGCTGTGTCTGCTTAATTCGGCCTGGCAGGGTGAACCCAGGAGGCGAACATGGAGCCCGGGAAAGCAAGGCCCAAAAGGCACCAGCTCTCCCGGAGCTCTGCTTCCCTGACGCGACTGAAGCCTTGCTGAGGAAGCAGCGGCGAAGTGCTGTTTGCTCCAAGCCAAAGCCTCTGAGAAAGCACAGCATTCGCTGAGAAATGTTCTGCGGGCTACTGCTGCTTGCCTGAGCCCAGTCTCGCGGCTGGAGAAACTCGCATACAGCGAAAGCCTCTTTGCCTTGTCATCGACCCTGGAAAATCACAGCATTCGTAAGGAAATGTGATTTGGTTTTGGGGATGCTGCTGCTGCCTGCCTGAGCTTGTTTCCGCAGCACGGTAAAAGATACCCGCATGGAGCGAAATACTCTTTGCCCTAGCATCCCTTCTGCCTGAGAGAGACGCGTGGTTGCACACGTCGGTCACCGCGCTCCCCTGGACCAAGTGTGGGGAAGGCACATCACGCCGCCTCTGGAGAAGAGAAGGAGCCCTTGGCCTTGAGGTCGGGAAACGCTCAGGAAGCAGGATAGCCTGCCATGGCACGAACAGCAGGCCGGTAGCAAGACAAGTGCCACCCGATCCCTGTGCGGGGAGAGATGGAAGCCTGGCTGCTAGGGAGACATGAGGGGACAACTAGGGCAGGGGCGCGTGCTATCCTCTGAGGAAGGAGTCTGGGCAGAAGGCAAGCCTGTCTTGTGCCTCTGGTCCCAAGGGGACAGCATCTCCTTGGCCACCTGTCCCAAGGGCAGACTTGGGCTTGCCACCAGGTGCCATACCCGCAACACGCAGAAACAACCCCATGGAGAAACGGGCAGTCAGGTGACGTCTTCCACCAAGATGTGGCTGCGATGTGGGTGGCAGGGGGTGTTACTGGGAAGGAGTGGAGACTGTCCCCCACAGTTCCCCATCCAAGTGCACGGGCCATTTGCAGGGATCCTGTCTCCACCTCTCTCCTGTGCTGAAGGCACTGGCCTACACCCCGAGTCTCCCTGAGCGCCAGAGCAAAAGGCAAAGCCTTACCTACCCCAGGAGATGGTAATTGGCATAGATTGCCATGCTAGGCCACGCAAGCTGCTGCAGGGCTGTGACTGTGTCTGCTTAGTTCGGCTTAACAAGGTCAACCCCGGGTGCGATCTTGGAGTTCGGGAAAGCAAGGCCCAAGAGGCACCAGCTCCCCCGCAGCTCTTCTTCCCTGAAGCGAAGAAGCCTTGCTGAGGAAGCAGCAGTGAAGTGCGGTTCGCTCAATGCCCAAAGCCTCTGTGAAAGCACAACATTCGCTGAAAATCAGAGTCGGTACTGCAGGCTGCTGCTGCTGGTTGCCCGAGCCAATCTCACAGTGGGAGAAACCCGCATACAGCGAAAGCCTCTTTGACAGGGCATCTCCTCTGGGAAAGCACAGCATTCGTTGGGATATCTGATTTGGGTTTGTGGATACTGCTGCTGCTTGCCTGAGCTAGTCCCCGCACCACGGTGGAAGATACCCGCATGGAGCGAAATCTTCTTTGCCCTAGCACCCCTCTGCCTGAGAGAGAAGCGTGGTTGCACACGTCTGTCAGCGCGCTCCCCAGGACCAAGTGTGGGGAAGGCGCAGCACGCCGCCCCCGTAGAAGAGAAGGAGCCCTTGGCCTTGGGGACGGGAAACGCCCGGGAAGCAGGATAGCCTGGGGGCACGAACAGCGGGCCGGTGGCAAGACAAGTGTCGCCTGCTCCCTGTGCGGAGAGATGAAATCCTGGATGCTAAGGAGACATGAGGGGATCACTAGGACAGGGGCGTGAGCTCCACTCTGAGGAAGGAGTCTGGGCAGAAGGCAGGCCTGTCCTGTGCCTAAAGTCCCAAGGGGACAGCATCTCTTTGGCCACCTGTCCCAAGGGCAGACTTGGTCTTGCCACCAGGTGCCATACACGCAACTCGCAGAAACAACCCCATGGAGTAACGGGCAGTCAGATGCCGTCTTCCACCAAAATGTGGCAGTGATGTGGGTGGCAGGGGGTGTGCCGGGGAAGGAGTGGAGACTGTCTCCCACTGTTCCCCATCCAAGTGCACGGGCCGTGTGCAGGGATCCTATCGCCTCCTCTCTCCTGTGCTGAAGGCACTGGCCTAGACCCCAGGTCAGCCTGAGCGCCGGAGCAAAAGGCAAAGCCTTACCTACCCCAGGAGATGGTAATAGGCATAGAGTGCCATGCTAGGCCACGCAAGCTGCTGCAGGGCTGTGACTGTGTCTGCTTAGTTCGGCTTAGCAAGTTGAAACCCGGGTGTGTACTTGGAGCCCGGGAAAGCAAGCCCCACGAGGCACCAGCTCTCCCGCTGTTCTTCTTTCCTGCCGTGACAGAACGAACGACGAAGGCCTTGCTGAGGAAAGCAGCGTAGTGCGGTTCGCACCAAGTTGAAAACCTCTGGTAAAGCATAGCAGTCGCTAGGAAATCAGATTCGGTTCTGAGGTCTCTTCTGCTGCTTGCCTAAGTCCAGTCTCGCGGTGGGAGAAACCCGCATACAGCGAAACCCCTTTGCCCGGGCATCCCCTCTGGGAAAGCACAGCATTCTTTGGGAAGTCATAATTGTGTATGTGTGATCCTGCAGCTTAAAACCTGAGCTAGTCTCCGCAGCATGGTGGAAGATACCCGCATGGAGCGAAATACTCTTTGCCCTAGCACACCTCTGCCTGAGAGAGAAGCGCGTTTGCGCCTGTGGAAAGAGCCTTAAGGAAAGGGACACGTCTATCATAGCGCTCCTCAGGAGCATGTCTGTGGAAGGTGTAGCACGCTGCCCAGGGAGAAGAGCAGGAGCCGTTGGCTTTCTGATCTGGAAACGGTTGCGAAACAGGAGAGCCGGCCCTGGCAGGCACAGTGGCCGGTGGCAATACAAGTGTCACCCGCTCCCTGTGCAGGAAGACGGAAGCCGGTCTGCTACAGAAAAAGGAGAGGATGAATAGGGCAGGGCGCGTGCACCACTCGTAGGAAGGAGTCTGGGCAGAAAGCATGCCTGTCCTGAGCCTCTGGGCCCAAGGAGACAGCAGCTCCTTGGCCACCTGTCCCTGGGGCAGACATGCGCTAGCCACCAGGAGCCTACGCTAAACTCGCAGAAACAGCTCCCTGAAATAACAGGGAGTCAGATGCCGTCTTCCTTCAGGATGTGGTAGCTTGTAGGAGGCATGGGGATTAAGGGGATCGGGTGAGGACAGTCCCCGAAAGCTCCCTATTCAGTGCACGAGCGGTGTGCAGGGATCCTGTCACATCACCTTTCCTGTGGGGAAAGCACTGGGCTAGTCAGCGAGAACGCCTGAGCGCCAGAGTAAAAGGCCAAGCGATGCCTACACCGGGAGATAGTAGTGTGCATAGGGTGCCACTGCAGGGTTGTGGCGGTGTCTGCTTAATTCGGCCTGGAAGGTTGAACCCAGGAGGCGAACATGAAGCCCGGGAAAGCAAGGCCCAAAAGGCACCAGCTCTCCCGCAGCTCTGCTTCCCTGACATGACTGAAACCTTGCTGAGGAAGCAGCGGCGACGTGCTATTCGCTCCAAGCCAAATCCTCTGAGAAAGCACAGCATTCGCTGAGAAATGTTCTGCGGGCTACTGCTGCTTGCCTGAGCCCAGTCTCCCGGCTGGAGAAACCCGCATACAGCGAAAGCCTCTTTGCCTTGTGATCTACACTGGGAATCACAGCATTCGTTGGGAAATGTGAGTTGGGTTTTGGGATGCTGCGGCTGCTTGCCTGAGCTAGTTTCCGCAGCACGGTGGAAGATACCCGAATGGAGCAAAATACTCTGCCCTAGCACCCCTTCTGCCTGAGAGGGAAGCGTGGTTGCACACGTCTATCACCGCGCTCCCCAGGAGCAAGTGTGGGGAAGGCGCAGCACGCCACTCGTGGGGAAGAGAAGGAGCCCTTGGTCTTGGGATCGGGAAACGCTCGGGAAGCAGGATAGGCTGCCATGGCACGAACAGCAGGCCGGTAGCAAGACAAGTGTCACCCGCTCCCTGTGCGGAGAGATGGAAGCCTGGCTGCTAAGGAGACATGAGAGGACGACTAGCGCAGGGGCGCGTGCTATCCTCTGAGGAAGGAGTCTGGGCAGAAGGCAGGCCTGTCTTGTGCCTCTGGTCCCAAGGGGACAGCATCTCGTTGGCCACCTGTGGAAGGGCAGACGGGCTTGACCCCAGGTGCCATACCCGCAACTCGCAGAAACAACCCCATGGAAAAATGGCCAGTCAGATGCCGTGTTCCACCAAGATGTGGCAGCGTTGTGGCTGGCAGGGGTTGTGCCGTGGAAGGAGTGGTGACAGTCCCCCACAGTTCCCCATCCCGGTGCACGGGCCGTTTGCATGCATCCTGTTTCCTCCTCTCTCCTGTGGTGAAGGCACTGGCCTAGTCCCCGAGTGTGCCTGAGCGCCTGAGCAGAAGGCAAAGCTTTACCGTCACCAGGAGGTGGTAATAGGCATAGAGTGCCATGCTAGGCCAGGCTCGCTGCTGCAGGGCTGTGACTGTGTCTGCTTAGTTCGGCTTAGCAAGGTGAACCCCGGGCGCGAACTTGGAGCCCGGGAATGCAAGGCCCAAGAGGCACCAGCTCTCCCGCGGCTCTTCTTCCCTGCTGCGATAGAGCGAACAACCAAAGCCTTGCTGAGGAAACAGCAGCGAAGTGCGATTCGCGCCAAGCTGAAAACCTCTACAAAAGCAGAGCAGTCGCTGGGAAATCAAAATCGATTCTGAGGAGGCAGCGGCGAAGTGCTGTTCGCTCCAAGCCAACGCTTCTGCGAAAGCACAGCATTTGCTGAGAAATGATCTGCGGGCTGCTGCTGCTTGCCTGAGCCCAGTCTTGCGGTGGGAGAAACCCTCATACAGCGAAAGCCTCTTTGCCGGGGCATCCCTTCTGGGAAAGCACAGCATTCTTTGGGAAATCAGTGTCGGGTCTGTGGGATGCTGCCTGCTGCTTGCCTCCGCTATTCTCCACAGCACGGTGGACTAAACCCGCATGGAGCGAAATCCTCTTTGCCTGGGCATCCCCTCTGCCTGAGAGAGAAGCGCGGTGGCACCTGTGGAAAGAGCCTTAAGGAAAGGTACACGTCTGTCACTGCAGAGCGACGGAAGCCTGGCTGCTAAGAGACAGGAGGGGTAGATTAGGGCAGGGGAAAGGGCTCCACTCTGAGGAACGAGTCTGGGCAGAAAGCATGCCGGTCCTGACCTTTGGGCTCAAGGAGACAGCAGCTCCTTGGCCACCTGTCCGTGGTGGAGACATGGGCTTGCTACCAGTGCCTACCCTGAAGTCGAGAAACAACTCCCAGAAAGAACTGGCTATCAGATGCCTTCTTCCTCCAGGATGTGGAAGCTTGGAGGAGGCATGGGGTTTAAGGGGAAGGAGTGGGGACAGTCCCCCAAAGCTCCCTATTCAGTGCACACGGCGGTGTGCAGGGATCCTGTCACCTCTCCTTTCCGGTGGGGAAAGCACTAGCCTAGTCCCCGAATCCGCCTGAGCGCTAGAGTAAAAGGCCTAGCGATGCCTAAACCGGGAGATGGTAGTGTGCATAGAGTGCCACCCTAGGCTATGCACGCTACTTCACGGTTGTGGCTGTGTCTTCTTAGTTCAGCCTGGCAGGGTGAACCCAGGACTCGAACATGGAGCCCGGGAAAGCAAGGCCCAAGAGGCACCAGCTCTCCTGCAGCTCTTCTTCCCTAACGCGAGTGAAGCCTTGCTGAGGAAGCAGCGGCGAAGTCCTGTTCGCACCAAGCCAAAGCTTCTGCGAAAGCACAGCATTCGCTGAGAAATGATCTGCGGGCTGCTGCTGCTTGCCTAAGCCCAGTCTTGCGGTGGAAGAAACCCGCATACAGCGAAAGCCTCTTTGCCTGGGCATCTCTCCTGGGAAAGCACAGCATTCGTTGGGAAATCAGAGTTGGGTTTGTGGATGCTGCTGCTGCTTGCCTGACGGTGGAAGATACCCGCATGGAGCGAAATACTTTTTCCCTAGCATCCCGTCTGTCTGAGAGAGAAGCATGGGCGCACACGTCTGTCACCGCGGTCCTCAGGAGCACATGGGGGAAGGCACAGCACGCCGCCCCCAGAGTAGAGAAGGAGCCTCTGGCCTTAGGGTCGGGAAAATTGAACAGCCACATGCAGAAAAATGAAATTGGACCATTTCCTTACACCATACATGAAAATAGACTGGAAATGGATGAAGAAGCATAATGTGAGAAAGGAATCCATCAAAATCCTTGAGGAGAGAACAGGTAGCAACCTCTTTGACCTCAGCAGCAGCAACTTCTTCCTAGGAACATCGCCAAAGGCAAGGGAAGCAAGGGCAAGAATGAACTCTTGGGATTTCATCAGATCAAAAAGGTTTTGCCCAGCAAAGGAAACAGTTAACAAAGCCAAAAGATGACTGTCAGAAGTTATCTGGGAGAAGATATTTGCAAATGACATACCAGGTAAAGAACCAGTATCCAAAATCTATAAAGAGCTTATCAAACTCAACACCCTAAGAACAAATAATCCAATGAAGAAATGGGCAGAGGACATGAACAGACATTTCTGCAAAGAATACATCCAAATGGCCAACAGACACATGAAAAAATGCTCCACATCACTCGGCATCAGGGAAATACAAATCAAAACCAGAATGAGATACCACCTCACACCTTTCAGAATGGCTAAAATGAACAAGTCAGTCAATGACAGATGCTGGCGAGGATGTGGAGAAAGGGCAACCCTCCTACACTGTACGTGGGAATGCAAGCTGGTGCGACCACTCTGGAAAACAGCGTGGAGATGCCTCAAAAAGCTGAAAATAGAATTGGCCTATGACCCAGTGATTGTAGTACTGGGTATATACCCTACAGATACAAACGTGGCATTCTGAAGGGGCACATGCACCCAAATGTTTATAGCAGCAATGTCCACAATAGTTAAACTATGGAAAGAACCTAAATGTCCTTCAACAGATGAATCAATAAATAAGATGTGGTATATATGTACAATGGAATACTATGCAGCCATCAAAAGAAATGAAATCCTGCTATTTGTGATGACGTGGATGGAACTAGAGGGTATTATGCTTGGCGAAATAAATCAATCTGAGAAAGACAACTATCCTATGATCTCCCTGATATGATGAAGTAGAGATGCAACATAGGCGGTTTCGGGAGTACGAAAAGAAAAATAAAAGAAGATGGGATTGGGAGGGAGACAAACAAACCATAAAAGACTGAATCTCACAAAACAGACTGAGGGTTGCTGGGGGGAGGTGTGTTGGGAGAGGATGGTGGGGGTATGGACATTGGGGAGGGCAGGTGCTATGGTGAGTGATGGTGAGTGCTGTGTACCGCTAGGGATAAAAACACATTATATGTTTATAAAAAATTTTAAAAAAAATAATTTAAAAAATCCATTAAAGAAAAACCACATATTGCAAGCCCAGAGCTAATCTCATATTCAATCAAAAAAGTTTGAAAGTTTTCCCCTTAAAGATCAGAAAAAAGACAAGTGTGTCCACTTTCACTACTCTCATTTGACATAGTACTGGATGTCCTAGCCAGAGAAACAAGGAACACAAAGAAATAAGAGACTCCAAAAAAAAAAGGAAGAAGTAAAATTTTCTTTTTTTGGATAACATGAACTTACATGTTAAAAAATCCTAAAAACTTCACAAAAAAAATTTGAATAAAGAAATTTAGTAAAGCTGCCAAATACAAGATCAATATATAAAAGACAAGAATTTTGTTTTGTTTCATTTTATTAAATATGGAATGCTTCCCTGTTTTTCATATCATCCAAAGTAAGCCAAAGTAAGCAAAAGACAGGAGCATTTTAACACTCTAATGATGAACTACCTGAAAAAATAAAGAAACAATCTAATTCACAATAGCATCAAAAATAATAAAATACTTAGGAATAGATTTAACTAAGAAGATGAAAGATCTGTACTCCATAAACTATGACATTGATAAAGAAATTGAAGGAGACACAAATGGAAAGATAGCTCATATTTATGAATGGTTAGAATTAACATTGTTAAAATGTCCATACTACTGAAAACCATCTGTAAATCCAATTCCTATCAAAAATCCAATGTTAGGGGCGCCTGGGAGGCTCAGTGGGTTAAGCCGCTGCCTTCGACTCAGGTCATGATTCCAGGGTTCTGGGATCGAGCCCCGCATCAGGCTCTCTGCTCAGCAGGAAGCTTGCTTCCTCTTCTCTGTCTGCCTGCCTCTCTGCCTGCTTGTCATCTCTCTCTGTCAAATAAATAAATTAAAAATCTCTATAAAATCCAATATTATTTTTTTACAGAAGTAAGTAAAGAATCCTAAAATTTATATGAGACCATAAAAGAAAACAAATAATCAAAGCAGTTCTGAGAAAGAATGAAGAAGAGAAATTACACTTCTTGATTTGAAACTATACTACAAAGCCCTCATGCTCAAAACAATAAAGTATACTGGCATAAAAACAGACCAATAAACAAGTAGAACAGAAATAAATCCTTTCATACAGTCACCTAATATTTGACAGGGGCCAACATATGTAATAGGTTAAGATAGTCTGTTCAATAAATGATATTTAAAACTGAATAGTCACATAAACAGTATGAAACTGGAACCTTATATCACTCATAAGGCTTAACTTGAAATAGATTAAAGACTTAAAGGTGATGCATGAAACTACATTTCCTAAAGGAAAACATAGGAAAAATTCTCCTTGACATTGGTCTTGCCAATAGTTTTTTGGATACCAGACCAAAAACACAAGCAAAAAAAGCAAAAATAAATAAATCGTATTACATCAAACTAAAGTTTCTGCATTGCCAAAAAAAAGAGAGAGAATGAAACACAATCCACAGAATGTAAAAAAATACTTACAAATCTTATATCTGAAAAGAGGTTAATAACCAACAGATACAAATAGAAAAAATATATAATTAAAAAAATATCAAAAGGATCTCAATAGACTTTTTTTTTTCAAAAAAGTTATATAAATGACCAACAGGAGCATTAAAAAGTGCTCAATGTAAAAAACTCAGGGCAAAGTCATTATGATGTTGTTGTTGTTTACCTCTGAAAAACACAGCAAGATATTACTACCTATTAGAATATATACTACCAGAAATTTTGGTAAATATTAGGGAAAATGGGGAACTTATGCACTGTGATAGGGATATAAATTTGTATGGAAAACAGTATGGAGACTATTCATATTATTAAAAGTAAAATTACCATATGATTCATTAATCCCACTTCTAGGAATATATCTAAAGGAAACGAAGTCACTGTTCAAAGACATATCTGCACTCTTATGTTTATTATAAAATTATTAACTCTAAGCAAGAGATGGAAATAACTTCAGTATCCATTAATGGATGAATGAATAAAATAAGTATGGTAAATATATACTATGGAATACTACTTACCCATGAAAAATTAAGAAATACTGCCATTTACAACAGCATGGATGGATATTGAAGGTGTTATACTAAGTGAAATATTTCAAAGATTTTATATATTTTTTAAATTTATGTATTATGATATCCCTTACATACAGAATCTGAGGAAAAGGCAAACTAATGGAAACTTAGAGTTGAGTTGACAAGGGGTGAACCTGGGGTGGAGTAAGGTGGTCAAAGGGTGCAAACTTGCAACTATAATACGAAAAAGTTCTGGGGATCTAATGTACAGCATGATGATCATAGTTAATAAAATATACATACTTTTTTTATTGTGCTTCCCTTTATTAAACTTTGCATATATCACATTCTTACAAGTTGAAAGTTTATAGCAATCTTGTATAAAAGAGGTCTGCTGCCACCATTTTTCTAACACCATTTGTTCATTTTGTGTCTCTCTGTCACATGTTGGTAATTCTTGCAATATTTCAAGTTTTTTCATTATTATTGTATTTGTTATGGTGATCTGTGATCAGTAATTATGACCCACTGAAAACTCAGAACTAGTTTACTTAAGGTATATACATTGTTTTTCTTTAAAAACATAATGCTTTTGAACAGTACAGTATAGTGTTTATTTTTTATATGCACTGGGAAACATAATTTTTTATATGCACTGGGAAACCAAATAATAATAATAATAATAATAATTTGACTTAGTTTATTGAGATAATCACTTTATTGAGGCAGTCTGGAACAAAACCCACAAGACCTCTGAAGTTTATCTCTACTATACTATATACATAGAAGTTGCTAAGAGAGTAGATCTTAAAATTCCTTACGATACATGCATAAAAAACAGTGGCAACTATACGAGATAGTAGAAGTATTAACATTTTTATGTAGATTATATTGCAATAAAGATGTACACCGATTTATCAAATTGTACAAAATTTACACAATGTTAAAAGTTTGCAATGTTATAAGAAATCATTTCTTAAATTTACAAATTATAATATGTCGATTTTTTTTCAATAAAGCTGGCAAAAACTTTTTGTAGAATTAATCTATTTTTCAAGAAAAGAGGTAAGGAAGTAGAAACTGCAACTAACTCTGAAATAATAGAATATAAAATCCATTTTCATTATATACACTGTGACAAAAACTATTACTTAGTTTACAATGAAGGAGTACTTAGGAAGCATAAAGTATGGTCTATAAATAAGGCTGAAAGAGCTCAGTTTTAAGGTTTAAATTTAAAATCTTCTTTTGAAATACTAAACTGACCACCCAGTTTTCCAAATGTCTTAACTGCATGAATTTATTTCATACAACTCTATAATCTAGTTTCATAAGAAAGCAGCATGCAAATTTTGAATAAGACAGACTCGCTTAAGTTTCTTTATGTTCAACAGTAAAGGATACTTCCCTAAAAATAAATAGAAGAAAAATCAGCATATTTATCATGATAATTATTATTCATAATGAGATTCATATTGAATTAGGGAATACATATCCTCAGAGGGGGTAACGTAACATGAAATTTATTTTGGTAAATGTGTCTATGAATAGTCAATACAATGCCTCAATATAAATGAATATTACCATTTTGAACAATTTAATTACTATTATTAGAATTATTATAAGTATAAAAATAGCTATCATTTTAGCATGGAATATGAGACTCTCATGCTCCATGCTTCATCACATCCACACAACAACTCTGCATAATAAGTATTATCATCACCATTTTATGGGTGAAAAAACTGAGGCTAACACATTTAGATAACTGGTTTATGATTACATGGCTAGTAAAGATGCATCACACTAATTTAGGCTTTATGATTTCAGAATTGTACTCTTTCCACTGCACATTCTATTACTCTGTAAATACTTGGCCTGTTTTCATTTAGTTCTCTAATTTTATTCATGTGGTGATGGCTTAAAGCTTCATTTAAAGGAAGCTTAAAAATTCATTTAACCAAAAGCTCCCAAGAATTAAAAATGTCATGGGTCTAATGTAGACATGGATATCATTAGTTAATGGGTAACTATATATTTTCCACCCTAGTGAGATAACAATCAGAGTATTTTTCTAAGTTTTAGTCTCTCAGTCTTAAAAAGGACTTTGTGAAAATAGAAATATTTAGACAAAGGTCATCAAAAGTCTGCATCAGGTCACCTTAAGATAAATATTAGGAAACTGAGGAAACAAATGGAGATTTGAACACTGAGCTATGATATAATAAATGGTTTCAAATATTTAGTAGAGTATAGAAAAGCCCTTTAAAGCCTGGTCTTAGACTAGCATTGCAGCTTCTGGGATATGTCCATCTATCATCTATCTATCTAGATATAAATTTGAAAACTTTTTTAACTTAAAGATTTTGAGAAATAGAACATAATCAGCACCATGGAAGATCTGTTTATGATAACAACCTAGCCCCTCCTCCTACTTTGTTAATATTCTCTCTTATTTAATGTAACATTGTACAATTAGACCACTACTGATCTGCCGTTATGAATGAAATAGCTATAATCATCTGTTTGCATATCCTGGTGAAAATATTCATTAAGTTCCATGTTGTATTTCTAGGAATGGACCAAATCTTTATTTTTATTTTTAAGTTTTCTAAATATTGTCCAACTTACCTCAAATGTTTTTATTATGGGCACTTTCATTCTTTCACATTCTTGCAAGACAATTTTACTGTTGCCCAATATAGTAAGTGTGTAATAGTATGTCATTTTAGGTTTTAATTCATTTTTAATTTAATTTAATTCCAGATTCATAGTAAAGATAAACAGTTTTTACCTATGAGTGGCCATTTGGATTACACTTTCTGTAAAGTACATGCTCAAATCTTTTGATATCTTAACATTGTGTCATACTGACTTCTTTAATAGTAGATTTTCTGAATGAACTTTTAGCTGTGTAGGTCTTCTCTATTTTATTTAGAACTTGTTTTCATTTCAGAATCTTTATATTTATTTTCATAATCTGCTTTTATTTTGCTTTGTCTATTATCTATCTATCTATTTATTTGCAAGCAAGAGAGAGCGAGCGAGTGAGAGCGCAGGGAGGGATAGAAAAAGAAGGGAAAAGAATCTTAAGCAGGCTCCAGGCTCAGCACAGAGCCCAACTCTGGGCTCTATTTCACAACCCTGACATCATGACCTGAGCCAAAATGAAAGAAATAAAATAAAATTAAGGTGTTAAAAAAAAAGGAAAAAGAATTGGAGGTTTAATTAAGTGAGCCTCCCAGGCACCCCTGTGGTATCTTAAATTGGCTGTCATATCTTTAAAGTTCTAGAGTATCCATTTGGTTCATTTATAAAATCTTTCTCAATATCATTTTTTAGTTTCAGTTTTTTGTTCAATTTGCTTCCCCTCTCATTTCTTTGAGCAGAGTACTCAAGCCATTTTACAATCTTTATTGATCATTTTAATATCATACTTAATCCCATTTTGTCTATCAAATCTTGTTAATGGTTTTTCTTTGTGTGCTTTGTTACATTTTGGTATGTTCAAGACATTATATTTGAAACTCTTATTGAGTAGGGATAATTAAGAGCTATAATAATGGTATGGTCCTCCTTGGCAGGATTTTCTCTTATATCTGAGACTCTACAAGACAATCATACTCCAAATTCAGTGGTTGACTTTCTCAGTTTACACAGAAGGCAAGGTAGGCTCTAGTCTTATTTCTGCTCTCCTTGTGCTTTGGGGATCTCAACTTAAATTTGGGTTGTACCAAAGTCCTCAAATTTGATTGCTGCTGGATTATGAATTTTGTTTCTCTAGTATCAAGAGTCTATTAACAACACAGCTCAGTGTGTTTTAGCAGTTTCAAATGCTCTCATAGCTAAAATGGCTTCAGGGCATATATCTCTAGGCTCTCATTGTATTTCGTATTTTGGCCCAGTAATCCCACACTTAATTTTTATAATCATTCTGATATTTTTAATTTTAAAAGCTATTTTGTCTGGATTTTTAAGTTGTCTTAAGTAGGAGTTTTTAGATCACCATTACTAGAAGCAACAACAAATATACATGAAAATATCTGCAGTAGTTTGGCACATCTTTATGGCTTTGAACTTCCATAAGCTGAGGCATCCTTCTCTAATCACTTAGGCAAACTCCAATTTAACCTTTAAAACAACACAAGAATTGCTTTATTTAAGAACATGTTCAGGGATGACTCTTCCCCACTGTTCTTACCAACATTCCCACACACTCTTTGCTACCCACACCTTGTTTATTAACTTTCATTAGGTATATCAGCGGGACCAGAATTTTGCTCTATTGTATTTTTGTCCTTTAGAGCTTTAATTAAATATGAATTCCATAGAAAGTCTGTCCCTTTTCTTTCAAACCTGGGTTAGTTATTTCTTCTCATTCTTTGTCAGAAGTTACTTTATTAGAGAAACGTATGGCTCTATTGTGACTTTGGAGCCTTTACAGTTTTTTGACTGGAAAAATCACCCATCCCTGAGATTTTTACGCAGCTTCCTAGCTGATATTATTCAGAAATCTGTTCAAAACAGACTTTTTCAGGGAGGCCCTTTCGGACCACTCAGTTAAAAAGCCTCTTCTCAATCACTGCTCTTTTTAAAATGTGCTTATTTAGTTCAAATATGCATCACTATTAAAGAAAAACCAGTACAATTTTTTTTTTAAAGTTGGCTTACCTATTATCTATCTCTCCCATTAAAATGATTCCTCTGTGATGGGGTTTTGTTATGCTCATCTTAGGCCAGACACTCAATAAATTGTCTCTGAATGATTGAATTGTTTGACTCCCTTCCTAGATTCTCAACTTCATGAGGCCAAGGATTGTTCTATTCAGTCCTTCTTTATCCTCAATGTCTGTTATATTATGGGAATAATGGGAAAAATCACAGAAAGAAAGAGTTTAAACTACATAAAAACCCTGTAGGTTCAATAACACAAAGCTTTCTAAAATTATTTAGCCAAGGAATTGAATACCGGCTGCACTTTTGATGTTTTTAAGTGGTATTGAATTTAATTTAAATGGAAATACTTGAATGGTAGAATAATAAAAAAATTATAAAAGCAACTTGCTCCTTAAAGTAAGAATTATATAGGGCATCTCTTCTAGAAGCAAAATTTTCAAATGTCAAACATCTGAAAGCATAGAAGGAGAAGTAAGAGTGTGAATTGTACTTCAATGCTCTTTTCTTTATATTCAGCAAACAGCTTCATTCACACCTTTCCAATTTTTTCAACTCTTTTGACAAAGCCTTCAGAGGAGTTACTGCTGATGACAACTATCACAGCCTAACAGGAGAAATTTATAAAGAAAAATAATAGCATGTTTTTCCCAAGTTGTTAAGGATATGGTGAAGCTCTGTCGGATTCAAAGGAGGAATGTGCAATTCCATGCTATATATCATAATAACTTATTTTAATAGTGGCTTTGCAATTTTTCAGATATATCTATTTACTGAAACCACTATCAAATAAACAAAACAAACAAATTAACAGGAGTTTGAGACAGAAGTTATCTAATCTAAAAATAGCACAGAATACACAACACATATCCCAAGTACTACTATAGGTTTCAAGTAATAGTCAAAACAATAGTAAACATGATTCAGACCCTACCAGTCAAATCATAAATGGGATCTTAACTGTAAATCCTTATCTTTAGATCAAAGCGGGTAATTGGGTGCTGAAGATACATTATAGAACTATATGTTATAGAACTCCTCTGAAATGAGTCATTTATTCCATCACTTTTCCTGCACAGCTGCTGACCCATGTTTTGGTTCCTGGAAATAGCTGCTACCCTGTCATACTTCTTTAAAGCACTGGGGTTAAGGTCTGTGAATCACCAGGTTTATACATTTCATAGCACTCATCCTAGCATATACCCTCCCCAATATCCATTTTCCCACCACCCTCTCCAGTCCCCACACCCCAGCAATCCTCAGTCAGTTTTTTGAGATTGAGTCTTTTATTGTTTGTCTCCCTCTCAATCCCATGTACTTTCATTTATTCTTTTCCTACCCCCCATCACCCCACATTCCATCTCCACTTCTCATATCAAGGAGATCATATGATAGTTGACTTTCTCCGATAGTTTTTTTTTTTTTTGCTAAGCATAATACCCTCTAGATAAATTCACGTGGTCAAAAATGGCAAGATGTCATTTCTTTGGCTGGCTGCATAGTATTCTATTGTGTATATATACCACATCTTCTTTATCCATTCATCTTTTGATGGGCATCGAGGTTCTTTGCATTGGTTGGTTATTGTGGACATTGCTGCTATAAACATTCGAGTGCACTTGCCTCTTTGGAGTACCACATTTCTGTCTTTAGGATATATACCCAATAGTGCAATTGCTGTGCCATAGGTTAGCTCTATTTTCAGTTTTCTGAGGAACCTCCACACTGTTTTCCAGAGTGGCTGCACAAGTTTGAATTCCCACAAAGACTGAAGGAGAGTTCCCTTATCTCTGCATCCTCGCCACCATCTGTCATTTCTTGACTTGTTAATTTTAGCCATTCTGACTGGTGTGAGGTGGTATCTCGTTGTGGTTTTGATTAGTATCAGTGGGGTCCTGATTTGTGACCCAGTATATGGTCTACTTTTGAGAAGGTTCCATGTGCACTTGAGAAGAACGAGTGTTCTGCTCTTTTAGGGAGGAGTGTTCTGTATATGTCTATGAGGTCCATCTGGTCCAATGTGTCATTCAATGATTTTGTTTCTTTATGAATTTTCTGCATGGATGCTCTGTCAATTTCTGAGAGAAACATGTAAAGATCTCCTACTATTAATCTATTCATATCAATATGACTCTTTATCTTGACTAACCTTTTTTCTCATGTAATTGGTTGCTCCCATATCGGGTACACAGATATTTACAATTGTTAGATCATCTTGGTGGATAGTCTCCTTAAGAATGATGTAGTGTCTTTCTGTATCTCTGACTACTGCCTTTAGTTTAAAATCTAAATTATCTGATATGAGAATCGCTACCCCAGACATCTTTTGAGGCCACTTTCAGTCTGGGTTTATCTTTAGGTTCATAATGGGTCTCTAGTAGACACCATATGGATAGGTCCTGTCGTTTAATCCAATCTGCAACCCTGTGTCATTTTATGGGCGCATGTATGCCCTTCACATTGAGAGTGTTTATTGATAGATATGTTTTTTATTGACATCACGTTTCTTTGAAACCTTTTATTCTGTAGATTTTTTCTATATTTCTGTTCAATGCTATTCTTAGGATTTTTCCACTTTTATAGAACTCCCCTTAATATTTCCTGCAGTGTCGGTTTGGTGGTTGCATAGTCCCTTAAGCCTTGCCGTTCTTGAAAACTATTTCTCCATCAATTTTGAATGTCAGTCTTGCTGGATAAAGTATTCTTGGTTGCATATTCTTCTCATTTAGTACCCTGAAAATATCTTGCCTGCCCTTTCTGGCTTGCCAGGTCTCTCTGGACAGGTCTGACATGATTCTGATCGGCTTTCTTCTGTATATAAGAATCCTCTCTGTCATAGCAGCTTTAAAGCGATTGTATCTATACTTATGATTTCTCAATTTTACTATCAGTGCCCTTTCATTTTTTTTTTTTTTTGGAATCTATAATTTTAGGGGGAGACTGTTCTGCCTCTAGAACATGAACACTGGTTCCATTCATGAGATTAGGAAAATTTTTATAAAGATGTTGTTCCACTATATCTTCTAGACTTCTTTCACTACATCTTCCTCCTCCACTATATCTTCCTCCCCTTCAGGAATTCCAATAATTCTGACATTGGTACATTTGATGGCATCATTTATTTCCCAGATTCTGTTTCTGCAGCTTCTAAATTTGTGCCAGACTTCCTCCTGATACTTTCTCTGTCTTTTTTTCCTGCAGATCATTAATTCTATCTTATTTTGTGGTTACCCTAGCTTTTAGAGAATTTAGATTAGATTGGAACTGATTGAGAGCATTGTGAACATCATCCCTAGTGGTTTTAGTTCTGCCCTTACATTGTGAATGTCATCCCTGGTGGCTTTCAGTTCTGCTCTAATCAATTTTGTTTGATCATTCATGGCTTCCTGCAACCTAGCTATTGTGAGCCTGAATACTCTTTCCGACATACTGAATATGTTGATAGCCATTAGGTCAGTTGCAGAAGGCCCATCCACTTTTCTTCTGTTGTGCATTCCTCCTCCAAGTCATTTTTGTGAGAGATGACTGAACGGATGCAGGTGGATGTATCGACCATGTTGTAGTGAAAGTACACCCTGGAATGCTTTTGAGCAATAGGATTCCCGACCCAAACAAGAGAAAAAAGAAAATAGAAAGAATAGAGAGAGATAGAAAGATAAAAGAGAAGGCTCAGCCCAAATGGGCCCCAAGGAAAATTTGTGAAGTATACAAACAGAAACAGACAAACAAAAAACTGATAAAATTATAGGCAAATAAAAAAAGAAACTCGGCAAAAAGAACCCCAAATATAAGATGTATATATTGTTAGGACAAACAAGAAAACATGGAAACTTTGGCAGAGAAAAATGATGTGAGTGTGGTTATAAGTTCTCAGTGTGGGCGAGGAAGATTGTGTTGATTCTTCCTGGATGTATCTTGATATCTTTGTTAAAAAAACTCAACTTATCTAAGATATAGTGGGATTAAAAATTGGTTTACCTATAGGGGTAGCATTGATTGGAGAAAGGGGATTGCCATAATGTTAAATTCTATATGAATATTAGAAAATAAAAATTATAAAGAAACAAACTGGTCTAAACTAAACTCAAATTTTAAAAAAAAAATGAAAAAGAAAAAATGCAAAAGAGAACACAGGTGTATATACCAAAAGTTCAGATTAGAAGGTTATTATATAATTAGATTTTCTGGACATCTCACTGTGATGATAAATATGTTAATACAGCAAATACGATTCTAAGGTGGAAATACATAACCATCCAAGCATCCCTCAAAAAAAATTGAAAAATCCAGAACACACCAACTGTCTGTACACCTTAAAGAACTGGAGAATCAATAACAAATAAAACCAACTCCACACATAAGAAGGGAAATAATCAAGATTAGAGCTGAGATCAATGAGTTAGAAACCAGAGATACAGTAGAATGTTTCAATGAAACTAGAAGCTGGTTTTTTGAAAGAATCAATAAGATCGATAAATCATTGGTGACACTAATCCAAATGAAAATAGAGAAAGCTCAAATTTATAAAATTATGAATAAAAATGGAGAGATCACAACGAACACCAAGGAAGTAGAAACAATCGTCATAAATCATTATCAACAGTTAAATGAATATAAGCTAAGCAACCAAATGAAATGGATGCATTCCTGGAAAACTATAAACTCTGAAATTGCACCAGGAAGAAATTGACAACCTGTATAGACCAATATCTAGTAACGAGATTGAAGTGGTGATCAAAAACCTCCCAAAAAACAAGAGCCAAGGACTTGATGGATTCCCTGGGGAATTCTACCAAATTTTCAAAGAAGAAATAACACATATTCTCCTGAAGCTGTTTAAAAAAAAGAAAAAACTGAAGCAGAAGGAAAACTTCCACTCTTTTTGAAGCCAGCATTACCCAGATCCCCAAACCAGGCAAAGACCCTACCAGAAAGAATTTCAGACCAATATCACTGATAAATATTGATGCTAAGATTCTCAACAAGATCCTTGCAAACAGGATCCAACAGGACTTTAAAAAGATTATCCACCATGACCAGTTTAGATTCATCCCTGGGCTACAAGGATGGTTCAAAATTCGCTAATCAATCAATGTCATAGAAAAAATTAATATGAGAAGAGACAAGAACCACATGGTCCTCTCAACTGATGCAGAAAAAGCATTGAACAAAATCCAGCACCCGTTCCAAATTAAAATGCTTCAAAATATAGGAATAGAGGGAACATTCCTGATCTTCATAAAATATATCTATGAAAGACCCACAGTGAATATCATCCTCAATGGAAAAAGCTTGCAGCCTTCCCATTCAGATAAAGAATATGACAAGGATGCCCACTCTCAACACTCTCGCTCAACACAGTATTAAAAGACCTAGCAATATCAATCAGAAAATAAAGAAAAATAAAAGGTATCCAAATTGGTATGAAGAAGTCAAACCTTCTCTCTTTGCAAATGACATTATTCTTTATATGGAAAACCCAAAACACTCCACCCCCAAACTACTAGAACTCATACAATTCAGCAAAGTGGCAGGATACAAAGTCGCTGTACAGAAATCAGTGGCTTTCTTATACACTAGTAATGAAAATAAAGAAAGGGAAATTAGAGAATCGATTCTATTTACTATAGCACAAAGAACCATAAGATACCTGGGGATAAAACTAACGAAAGAGGTAAAGTATCTGTACTCGAGGAACTACAGAACACTCATGAAAGCATTTGAAGAAGACACAAAAAGATGGAAGAGCATTCCATGTTCTTGGATCAGAAGAATAAACATTGCTAAAATGTTTATACTGCCTACAGCAATCTATACTTTTAATGCTATTCTGATAAAAATTCCACCGATACTCTTCAAAGAGCTGGAGCAAATAATGCTAAAATTTGTATGGACTCAGAAGAGACCCAGAATCGCTAAGAAAATGTTGAAAAACAAAAATAAAATGGGGGGCATTACGTTACCTGATTTCAAACTTTACTACAAAGCTGTGATCACCAAGACAGCATGGTACTGGCATAAAAACAGACACATAGACAAGTGGAAGAGAGTAGAGGGCCCAGATATGGACCCTCAACTCTATGGTCAATTAATCTTTGACAAGGCAGAAAAAAATATACAATAGAAAAAGACTATCTCTTCAATAAATGGTGCTGGGACAACTGGGCAGCTATATGTAGGAGAATCAAACGGGACCATTATCTTACACCGTACACAAAGATAAACTCAAAATGGATTAAAGACCTCAATGTGAGACAGGAATCCATCAAAATATTACAGGAGAACATAAGCAGTAATCTCTTCGATATCAGCCACAGCAACTTCTTTCAAGATATATCTCCAAAGGCAAAGGAAACAAAAGCAAACATGAACTTTTTCAACTTCATCAAAATCAAAAGATTCTGCACAGCAAAAGAAACAGTCAAGAAAACAAAGAGGCAACCCACGGAATGGGAGAAGGTATTTGCAAATGACAGTACAGACAAAAGATTGATATCCAGGATCTATAATGAACTCTTAAAACTCAACAGACACAAAACAGACAATCATATCAAAAAATGGGCAGAAGATATGAACAGACACTTCTCCAATGAAGACATACAAATGGTTATCAGACACATGAAAAAATGTTCATCATCACTAGCCATCAGGGAGATTCAAATGAAAACCACATTGAGATATCACCTTACACCAGTTAGAATGGCAAAAATTAGCAAGACAGGAAACAACATGTGTTGGAAAGGATGTGGAGAAAGGGAAACCCTCTTCCACTGTTGGTGGGAATGCAAGTTGATGCAGCCTCTTTGGAGAACAGCATGGAGATTCCTCACGAAATTAAAAATAGAGCTTCCCTATTACCCTGCAATTGCGATACTGGGTATTTACCCCATAGATACAGATGTAGTGAAAATAAGGGCCATTTCTACCCCAATGTTTATAGCAGCATTGGCCACGGTCGCCCAACTGTGGAAAGAACCAAGATGCCCTTCCATGGACGAATGGATAAGGAAGATGTGGTCCATATACACTATGGACTATTATGCCACCATCAGAAAGTACGAATACTCAACTTTTGTAGCAATATAGACGGGACTGGAAGAGATTATGCTGAATGAATCAAGTCAAGCAGAGAGAGTCAATCATCCTATGGTTTGACTTCTTTGTGGAGCATCACATATATCATGGAGGACATGGGGAGATGGAGAGGAGAAGGGAGATGGAGGATATTGGAAGGGGAGGTGAACCATGAGAGACTATGGACTCTGAAAATCAATCTGAGGATTTTGCAGGGGCGGGGGTGTGGGCGGTCTGGCTACCAAGTGGTGGCTATTATAGAGGGAATGGATTGCATGGGGCACTGGGTGTTGTGTAAAAATAATGAATACTGTTAAGCTGAAAATAAAAAATTTACTTAAAAAAATCTATATAAAAAACCAGAATATTGGGAATGAATTAAAATTAAAGTTGTATCTATGAAATAGTGGTAGTTGTTCTCTTGTAGTCTTTTAATTTTTTACTTTGCTGGTTTTATTTCTGAGGGAGGGGCCTGCCACGTGGGTTTTCAGTCAATGATGTTACCTGATTTAAGTCCTCCCTCCCCGCTCATGGGGGTGGGCTCTGAGGAAACCGGTTTTTTCAGGCTTTTGTTTTTGTTTTTGTATTTGTTCACTTTTTCTCTCTCGCCTTGACAGCTTTTGATGGTTCTTGGAGTTTTAGAGGAAATTAAACTGCAGCCTGACCTCCCTGACAGAGAGAAACCTCTATCTGCTCCTCTGTAGGTTCTGCAGGGCACATATAAATTCCCTTTTGGCCAATGGCAGAGCCTATATTGAGATACGGTCCCAGGGGATGCAGGATCTTTTGCTTGTACTGAAAACCACAGCAGCAGTGTGGGCAGCTCCAGACCACCAGAGTGGTTCCAAGAAGTGATTGCACACTGAGATTTTCCCACTGGCCTGGGCTTGGAGCACCTTGTCTTTCCGGGTCTAAGAGCGCCGGGCATGTGACACCTTTCATAGGGGAGGGTGTGGGTCACAGGCGCCTCTCAGGCTCTGATAGTATGTCAAGGGTTTAAGAGCACCAAGCTGGGCCTTCAGGCAGGGGAAGGTGAGGGGTGCACGTGTCTCAGGCAAGGCTCGGCAATTTGCTCTATGGTGTGGCTCCCACCCCTTAAAGAAACTGGACACAACACACCTCAGGTGCACTGGTGGCTCAGGAACAAGGAGCTGGTTAATCTGCCACACTCTCTCTAGCTCAGCACCAGAAAATTCTAAACTTGTTCCGGGACATAAGCCCCTGTCCTTAGCCGCCTCAATTGTCAGTGATCCTTTAACCCCGTGATCCTTTGCTGTTTTTGAGTGCTTTCAACATGAGTCCAAGTTAATGGTGGTCCCAAGACAGAGGGCACTCTTGTATTGGGGCATTAGTTTCCAATCAGTCGACTCTGGTGGCTCTTTCCCCCTTTATATCTTCTGATATCAGACAAAGAGAAATAAAAGGTATTTAAATTGGCAATGAAGAAGTCAACCTTTCTCGCTTCGCAGATGACATGATTCTTTATATGGAAAACCCCAAAGACTCTATCCCCAAATGTCTAGAACTCATACAAAAATTTAGCTACATGGCAGGATACAAAGTCATATATGGAAATCAGTGGCTTTCTATACACTAACAATGAAAATGCATAAAGGAAAATTAGAGAATCGATTCCATTTACTATAGCACCAAGAACTATAAGATATCTGGGAATAAACCTAACTGAAAAGGTAAAGGAGCTGTACTTGAGGAACTACAGAACACCCATTAAAGAAATTGAAGAAGACACACACAAAAAAGGAAGATCATTCCATGATCTCGCATTGGAAGAAAAAACATTGTCAAAATGTCTATACTGCCTCGAGCAATCTATCGTTTTAATGCCATTCCTATCAAAATTCCACCGGTATTTTTCAAGGAGCTGGAGCAAATAATCCTAAAATTTTGTATAGAAACAGAAGAGACCCAGAATTTCTAAAGAAATGTTGAAAAACAAACATAAAACTGGGGCATTGCGTACCTTATCTCAAGATTTACTACAAAGTTGTGATCACCAAAACAGCATTGTCCTGGCATAAAAACGGAAACATAGACGAGTGGAATAAAGAGGATAGCCCATATATAGACCCTCAACTCTATGGGCAAATAATCTTCGTCAAAACAGGAAAAAATATACAGTGGAAAAAAGACAGTCTCTTCAATAAATAAATGGTGATGGGAAAACTGGACATCCATTTGTAGAAGAATGAAACTCGACCATTCTCTTACACAGAGGTAAGCTCAAAATGGATAAATGACCTCAAGGTGAGACAGGAATCCATCAGATCCTAGAGGAAAACATAGGCAGTAATCTCTTCGATATCAGCCACAGCAACTTCTTTCAAGATATGTCTCCAAAGGCAAAGGAAACAAAAGTAAACATGAACTTTTGGGACTTCATCAAAATCAAAAGCTTCTGCACAGCAAAAGAAGCAGTCAACAAACAAAGAGGCAACCCATGGAATGGGAGAAGCTATTTGCAAATGAGAATACAGATAAAAGGTTGATATCCAGGATCTATAAAGAACTCCTCAAACTCAACATATACAAAGCAGACAATCATATAAAAAAATGGGCAGAATATACGAACAGACACTTCTCCAAAGAAGACCTACAAATGACTATCGGACACATGAAAAAATGTTCATCATCACTAGCCCTCAGGGGGATTCAAAGGAAAACCACATTGAGATACCACCTTACACCAATTATAATGGCCCAAATTAGCAACACAGGATCAACATGTGTTGGAGAGAATGTGGAGAAAGGGGAACCCTCTTACACTGTTGGTGGGAATACAAGTTGGTGCAGCCAGTTTGGAAAACAGTGTGGAGATTCCTCAAGAAATTAAAAATGAGCATCCCTATTACCCTGTCATAACACTATTTGGTATTTACCCCAATGGCACAGATGTAGTGAAAAGAAGGCCCGTTTGTACCACAATGTTTATAGCAGCAATGGCCACGGTTGTCAAACTGTGGAAAGAAACAAGATGGACAAATGGATAAGGAAGATGTGGTCCATATAGACTGTGGAGTATTATGCCTCGATCAGAAAGGATGAATACACAACTATGGAAATACCATGGACAGGACAGGAAGAGATTATGCTGGAGACAATCAAGCAGAGCGAGTCAATTATATATGGTTTCACTTATTTGTGGAGCATCACAAATAACATGGAGAACAAGGGGAGATGTAGGAGAGAAGGGAATTGAGGTAAATTGGAAGGGAAGGTGAACCATGAGAGACTATGTACTCTGAAAACCAATCTGAGGGTTTTGAATGGGTGTGGGATGGGTAATTGGGAATACTAGCTGGTGGGTATTAGAGAGGGCATGGATTGCATCAAGCACTTGGTGTAGTGCAAAAACAATAAATACCGCCAGACTGAAAAGAAATTAAAAAAAAAATAGAAAGTAAACAATAAACTGGTAACTTAAATTAAAAAAAAATTACTGTGTACCAAAAATTCTTGTATACCTTCCCATTTTATTTTTGTTGTTTTTATTTAAATATAATTGATGTACAGTGTTATATTAGTTTTGGATGTACAATAAAATAAATCAACAATTCTAAAAAACAAACAAACAAATAAACAACAACAACAAAACTGGCCCTTTCAAAAGCAGTTGAAGACCTACAGTGAAAAGGAAATAATTATATTTTATTATCTATACTTATTAAAATGACATGAAATTAGAGTCTAACTGAGTCCTCCATTTCTGGAATCAATGAGAAGACACGACATTGTCTTCCTTAAATGTCTAGAAATGTTGACCAGTAAAATGATAGAGAAGGGACTTTCTGTATGGGTCAGTCTTTTCTGACCCTTAAGGAAAAGACGCTGGGAAAGGACTATCACCCACATGATGACATACCTCTGAGAGCTGATAATACCCAATATGCCTCACTGTTTCTTGAGATCTCTAGAAATTGCATTGGAAATAGCAAAACTTTGCCATCTCTGGAGAAATGTTAGTCTAAATGAAGCTACACCTAACATCATTTCTCATTTCTTTGTATACAAAGGGGACATGGGAAATTAACACACAAGACAACCTAAGTTCTTGACTAATCTAAGAGGGCTCTTTTTCTGTCCTTCCTGTGTCTTAGTACCTAAAGCCATAGGACTCAAATGTCATGAGAGAGGGACTGCTGTTTCAGTGAATCCAACTTCTGTGATGTCACCAAGGTTTGAATTCAAAGCAACCACTCCTTTTCAACCCACGCCTGATCACTACTCTAGGATGGAGTGGTCATGGGTGGGCTTAGAGGATCCCAAGCCCTCCCAAACCACAGGAGCTGCCTGGATCTCTCACAAAGGCAGTTGTGAAGTGAATCGGTGTCATGTTTTCCATGGTCAAATTCGTAGTCTTTGGTCATGACTATCACCACCAGCCTCTGGACACCGGAGAAAGGCAAGAATCCACCATTCCATCTTACCCATGATAGGACAAGAAAGATTCAGGCATCAAACAATGACTCAGGGGTGGAACTCCACGCCCCGCACATGTCTATGGTCCTCCCACTCAATCAGGGAGCTTCTGACCAGGAAAAGTGCCATCAAGTAAAATTCCCAGGGAACACCCAAAATCATGCCAAAGACATGTCTGGAGTCTTCAACAGTGAGGAAACGAGTAAACCTAGTGTCTCCAGACACCGTGCCAAAACGGTCTTCCAATCTTCAAAAGTGACCAAGCACAAGAGCAGACCCTACACCCGAGAACCTGAGGCCCAGTTCGGACTCATGTACTTGGAGTCCACAGGAGCAAGCGCAGAGCTTGTTGGAAGAGAACCATAACCCAAGTAAAATCATTTGAAAGACTTTCGTGCACGTTTCAGGATGACAACATGTATCTCCAAAAGGAAGCAAGGATGAGAATTTGAATGTTGCAGAACCTTGAGCATTCCCACAGGTTGGTGCAGCTGCCCTCTGGGGAATTGAATGGAGATGTGGCAGCACAAGCCTGCCTTAACCCTCTCATGACCATCCCCCAAATTGTTCATGCGATAAACAAAAAGTGCCTCTTTTTCGGAAAATGGGCATGTTCTAATGGAACCAGGAGAGGATGAACAATGTGAAAACAAAGGGACACTAGAGCGGGACAGACAGCAAATGCTACAGGTTGGTGAGGAGATACAGGAGGACAAAGAATAACAGAATGAACAGGGGAGCTCAGAGTGACGGTCTGGCATTTCAGGATGGTGGGAGTTGCTCTGTACCTGGCTTCATTCTATAGGGACCTAAATCCAAATTAAATAAACCATCCTCTGGCCCCAGTCAATACTTGTACACTGTTTTTTGTTTGTTTATTTGTTTTTGTTTTTTGCCAAAATATCAGCATGCATGTATACGACCGACAGACAGGGAGATCACAATAGGGGATGGAGCTGGAGAGGGTGAAGCTGACTTGCCCCAGAGCAGGGAACCTGAGACCAGAGTCGATTCCATGACCCTGGGCTCATAAGTTGAGCTGAAGGCGGCCTCTGTACTGATGTACACACCACAGGACCCAATCTTTGTCTTCTTAATACATCCTATTTCTAGACAAGAACCAGTGCTCTGTCATTGTACAGAATGCAGGGGATACAGATTTTCCCTTGGGCTGGTGTTGCATGCTCTATGCAACCTCATTCAAGAATGGGTATATCTTGTCTTCTTGAAGACCGTGACTTGGCTATGGACAAACTATTCTCCCGAGCATATTTTGGTTAAGAGAATTCCTCCCTTGCTATATTTTGCAGGGGGAATGACACTATGTCTTGTGATGCACTGCTTCTGTTGACGTAGATGGGACACTTCTGTGTCTCTGAATCTGGATCTCTGTTTCTGCTCCCAGATGAGGGACATTTTCAGCTCTGATTTCTCAAAGACATGTTCAGCACTCTTTTTTCTCTCTCACTCCTAGTTCTCTTAAATTAGGCACCTCTTTCCTTTCCGAGGAGTTGATGACTTCCCTAAGCTCATAGTCGAGTTCCACCATTCCTTTTTCTCTCTCTGGATTTGCTTCTGTATTTTCCAGTATTTGTCTTCTAGATTACCAATTTGATCCTCTGCTTCTGCCACCTTCCTGACCTTTGCATCCCGTTTGTTTTCAAACTTTTCATCAGGGACTCCTCATTTTATTATTTAAATCACTTTTATCTCTGTGGTTCGAGACTCCCTGATGTCTTCTGTGTTTTTCTGATGTACAGTGAGTATGCTGGCTGCATATCTGGGTGTGTTCCATGTAGACATTTCACTTTGATTGCCTAGACAGGATCATTTCTTGTTCTTTTTCCTTGTTGTCAAATGATTCTTCCATCTTTGCATTCAATCTAGGTCTCTGTCTTCTTCTCTTTATTCAAAAAGTCCTTTCTGTTTTCTACCCTGAGAGTAAATTCTTTAAGATGACGAGATCATGGAGTGCCCAAGGTCTGGCCTTTGTGGGAGTCTCAGATTTGTGTAGCATGCATGCCCTCTGCTGTTGTTTTGTGGCTGTCCCCAATCCTTGAAACCAGTTATCTGAAGAGGCTCTACTTGCCTGTCATTTGGAGTGTTTGGTGTATGGATGAATATGGTGAGGTTTAGCATCGTGGGCTCTGGTGTGCCAGTGAAATGAGACTTTCAACCCAAACAATAGAATGAAGACCTATAGAATGCTGTGGTCAGGAGAAGTCATGTGGGCAGGGCTTTCTTCTATTCCCCTATGGGAGATTCTATTCTGGGAAAAAGCTACTTGGTCTGAGGATGGCAGTACCCCCTGTTTTTCATGGTCAGGACTTCATGTTTGCAGTTTCGGCAGCTAATGTCATCCCCATCCTGTCTTTGGCCAGTACCTCCATTTCATGCTGCTGGTACGAGAGCCCAAAATTTCGTGTACTCCCATCGAGTCATCTCCATAAACACTGTTTCTCACGGATACCCTGCCAGAACCCACCCTCTTCCCACTGTGTCTCCTCTGATTGTTTCTGATCATGGTTTCCAGGCTGTCTGCACATGGTTGCTTGTTGAGGTACTCTCCATGATAAACACAGTGTTCTCTAGAGTCGATGTCTGCCAATTCTAATGATCTAAATACTCCGGACTCAAGACCATTTGTTAGCAAAAACTCGTGCCATTCAGACTTTCTGCTGGCATAAGGATGCATGCTCCTTTGGGGTTCCCAGTGTGCACTCTCCTGTGCCTTCTTTCTTTGGATTATCTCACTGCCCTCTGAAGCACCAATCCCCTGTCTCCCCTAATCACGTCTCTAGTCTTCTCCCAAAGTCTCTGCAACTTCTTTTATCTTTTGCTGTGGCATTTACTTTGTAGGCTTCAGGTCCATTTCCTCCATGTTGCACTTGATATAGTAATCTTTTAGTTGTGTTGCTGGCTAAAGACAAGCCTGGAGTTCCCAGACACTACTAACATCTCACTGTCCTCCAAAAGCACCACGGACTCTTGCCCAGCCATAAGCAAGAATGAATTCTTTACACTTGACTCATGGAGCATAATTGTGGAAAGCATAGGGCTATGTCACATCTATCACTCTCAGAAAGACAAATAACATACGATTTTGCTCTCTCATGCTAGTCAAGGAGCATGTGAATATGCAAGGGAAAAGGGGACAAACAATACTACTCTAACCAGGCTCTTAAAATTTGGTGTTTTTTTGAAGGCAAGTTAGTGAGAATATGTGTTTATAAAAGAGGACTTAATGGGACATTCCTTGCAGGAAATGTGGCTGAAAGTGATGGAATGTGGGTTTTCAAGGCATATCAAATTGAATTGCTATCCATAAAGGAAAGAAATCTAACTACTAATATTTCATTATAATTGTTATGTGAAACACACAGACAACATACACACGCACACATACACACACAAATAAGACACACAAAAGATGGGGAAGATGGGAGGAATTGCACTGAAGGAAGCAAACCCAAAGGAAAATACCATAAATGGGAAAGGCACTGAGAATCCAAGTCAAAAAAACAACAAAAATGAGAAAGTTAACTCTGTACACATCAATAATTAGTTGAAGTATTCAGGACTAAATACTCCTATTCCTATAAACACGTTGTTGGAAGGATGAAAATTGAAAAAAAAAAAGGCAAAAAAGACCAACAAGAAAACAAACAAACATAACAAAACCAGCTCGACCTTATGTTAGCCATAGGAGATCCTTCGACTATAAAGATACAATAGCTTGGAAGTTATGGATTTGGGAAAACATAGGTAGTGCAATTGGCAAAGATAAGAGAACCAATCCATTGGTGCCTATGGCAGATAGAGAAATTTTATGCCTTCAAGAGACAAAATATTACCAGAAGGTGTTTTGTCTTGATTGAGCATCAAAACTTCAGAAACGTGGAAGAATTGCCAACAGATACACCACCAACTTGGTTGTATCTAAATGTTGGAAGCATATTACCAGAACAGAAGGGAGTTGGGGACCACAATCCAATATTTTGAGGACGATGATATCCACTTTTAGCACAGGACAAATCATGCAGAGGGATAGGTGGGAAGGAATAACAGACGTCATCATGGGCTCTCTAGACCACCTGAGCATAGGAGAAACATGCATAAGATTGTGTCTTGGAGAACCATAAGAGAAGTTCTCCCCAAGGGCAGACCTAACATTGTCTATCAGATCCTGTGCTGAAGTAAAAACCCAGTAATAATTAATAGAAGAGAATTCATATCCTTTCTTGTATACTTATGACCACAAAGATATAAAAAAGGAAAGAAATCACTTATGAATGGGAAACACAGCCACACACTAATAGGTGGAAAACACAAACACTCCCAAACTATCAATGCCTTAAAGAAGGACAATCAAAAGGAAAGTCATAAAGTACTTTCAACAAAGGAAAGTAAAGAAACTTATGAGATGATGTCAAAACATTCTTTGGGGAAAGAATATAGGGCTAAATGAGTTTATTTCAAAAAATTCAAAGCACCAAATAAAAGCAACCTAACCGATGGCATAAGGAACTAGAAAAAGATGAAATGGAATCCAAAGTGAACAGAAAAAGAGAGATAATATATATGATCATTGGAATAAAAGAAATACAAACAAAACACTAGAAAAAAATCTGGAGAACTCAATTGTCAGTTTTGAAAACTTTAACAAACGGGAATAGCCATTACCTGGATTAAACAGGGAGACTAGCATACAGATAAAATTATGAGATCATATGACAACTGATAGAAAGGAAAAAAAAAATAACCGAAATGACACATCTACACAATTATTCCAGCAAATCCAACACTGAGAAAAAGGATAAAATTCCAACACTGAGAAAAAGGCTAAATTCCAAGACACATATCAAATCAGGAACACATATTAAGTCAGGAACCCTACAAAACCTTAGCTCTCTAGTAGTGACTAAAGCATTTGAAGCAGTAATCCAACACCTCCCAACACACAGAAGGTCAGATCCAAATCATTTTTCTGGTCAACATTTCTAGACATTTGATGAAGTCAATGTCGTTTCTTCTCATCAAATCCACAAATGGAGGAGGCAGGTAGACTGTAATTTACAAGTATGAAGACCCAATTCAGATAAGGACATTATAGGAAACAAATTCCATGCCATTTTCATAAGTAAAGATAATATAAATATAATTTTTCGTTTTCTCTGTCTATCTTTACCTGCTTTTGAAAGGGCCAGTTTGTTTTTATTTTAATTTTTTGTTCTGTTGAGGAAATAGGCCTATCATCCATCATTCGATTTTGACAAGGATTCACGATGCTTTAGTTCCATATATGACCTAGAGTTCATCCTAAAACTCTAAGATGTTCCACAACTTCTCAACACCCATTAGCCAGTTCCCTCATTTCCTGCATGTCTTTCTTTTCTGTAACCTCAGAGTACTGAGTCACTTCTGGTTTGTCTCCTTCTGTGACTTCTTCCCCTTCCATTTCCCCTTCTTTCTACTAAGGCCCATGGTATTCATCCTGGGGCACATATGAGAGAAGCCATATTATATTTCCCTTTGTCTGCTTGCCTTTTTCATTTGGCATCCTGTGACATTCATGTCAATGCAAGTACCAGGAATTCATCCTCTCTGATGGCTGAGGAATACTCTGTTGCCAATGTGGACTGCACCTTCTTTATCCAATAGTCCTTGTGAGAGCAATGCAACTCAATCCACAGTTCTGATCTATTGGGCCTTGCAGGCCATCCATATAAGCCGTTCATTTTCCTCTGATTAATGAGAAGTAGTCAACATGGCTATACCCATTACCACAGCAGGTAGAGTTAACTAAGATGACAAGGAGTGCTCTCATGGGTTCTTCCTTAAGGGTTAATTATCATGCAGAATATCAATCTTCTTGAAGCATTTGAAAAGCTGTCCAAGGTAAAGCCAGGTAGACAGAGCCCTAATCCCTTATGAATAGTGTTTCTTAACACGAGGAGATGAGGACACAGACAGCATAATACATACATATTCTAACATTTATCCTTGAAAAAGGACTTCCCGTCCCTTAGTCATTACTGACCCATAGGTAAAAGATGCTGAGCAAGGACTCTGTTACCCACAGGATGGCAAACATCACAGAGAGCTGATGATACCCAGGGCCTCACTGTTTATGGAGATCTCTAGAAATTGCAGTGGAAATAGGAAAACCTTGCCATCTCTGGAGAAATGTTGGCCTAAAAAAAAAAAAAGGGTATGCTGTACATCATTTTCTTTTCTATTTTTCTAGAAAGGGGAAGTGGAAATTAACACATAGACAACCTGAGTTCTTGATCAGGCTCAGGGCTCTTTTTAGCCCTTCCCTGGCTTCCTACCTAAAGCCATAGGAATCAAAGGTTATGAGAGAGGGACTGCTGCTTCAGTTAAGACAGCTTCTCTGATGCCACAAAGCTTTGAGGTCATAGCAACCCCTTCTCCCCAAACCACGCCTGATCTACACTTGGATGTTGTAGTCATGAGTGGTCCAAGAGGATCCACAGCTCCCCCAAATACTGTAGCCGCCTGGGTCTCTCACCAAGTCAGTTTGAGAAGCGAGTCAGTGTAGCATTCTCCATGGCCGATTTTGTAGTCTATTGTCATGACAGTTACAAAAGCCATCTGGACTCCGGAGAAAGACAAGTATCCCCCAATCCATCTTACCCACGAAAGGCCAAGAAAGAATCAGGTCTCAAAAAAGAGACAGGGGATGAACTCCATGTCCTGCATATGTTATGGTCCTCCCTCCCAATCAGGGCGCTTCTGACCAGGAAAAGTGCCACCCAAGGAAATCTCATAGGGAACACCCGCAACCCTGCCAAATTTATGTCTGGAGTCTACAACAGCAAGGATATGAGTTCCTCTAGCATCTCAAGAAATCATGACATAGGGCCTCCCAATCTTCAAAACTGACCAAGCACCAAAGTCAGACTCTACACCCTAGAACCTGAGTCCCAGGATGGACTCATTTACTTGGAGTCCACGGGAGCAAGCATGAAACATGTTGGAGGAGACCTATAGCACAAGGGAAGCCATCTGAATGGCACTCTTGCTCGTTTCAAGATAAAAACGTGTATCTACAAAAGACAAATGGAAAAGGACTCGAATGATGCAGAACCTTGAGCATGCCCACAGGGTGGTGTAGCTACCCTCTGCAGAACTGAATTGAGATATGGCAGCACAAGCCTGCCTTAACCTTCTCATTACCATCCCCCAAATGGTTTCAGGTAATAACCAAATGGTGCTTCTTGCAGAAGATGGGCATGTTCTAATGGAACCAGGAAAGGATGAACAATGTGACAACAAAGGGCCACTATACTGGGACAGACAGTGGGTGATACAGGTTGGTGAGTAGGTACAGGAAGACAAAGAACAGGAGAATGGACAAGGGAGCACAGAGTGAAGGCCTGGCACTTTAAGACGGTGGGAGGTGCTCTGTACCTGCGTGCATTCCATAGGGACATAGGTCCAAATTAAATAAACAATACTCTGGCTCTAGTAAATCATGTAAACTTTATAAAATTTATTTATGTCCAACAATATACATGAACGTACTTGAGAGAGAAACAGAAAGATCACACTCACGGGATGAAGATGTGGTGGGGAATCAGAGTTGCCCTTGAACAGGGATCTTGAGACCAGAGACAAGGCCATGACCCTGGTATCATGAGCTGAGCTGAAGGCCGTTTCTGAACTGATGGACACACCCCAGGACCCAATCTTTGTCTTCTTAATACCTCAGAGTTCTAGACAGAATCACTGCTCTGTCATTGTTCAGAAATGCAGGGGATACGCATTTTGGCTTGGGCTGGTGTTGATTGTTCTATCCGACCTGCTTTGAGAGCTGGTATAACTGGTCGCCTTGAAGTCAGTGACTTGGCTATGGACAAACTACTCTCGCACACATTTTTGCATTACGAGAATAACTCCCTTGCTATCTTTTGCAGGGGGGATGACACTGTATTGTATTGCTCTGAATCTGTTGATGGTGATGGGAGTACTCTGTGCCTCTTAATATGGAGCTCTGTTTCTACTCCAAGATCAGGGACATTTTCAGCTCTGATTTCTCAAAGAAATATTTGGCCTTCTTTATTCTTTCACTCCTAGGTGTGCAAGAATAGGCACATCTTTTTTTTTTTTTTCTTGGAGTTGATGATTTCCATAAGCTTATTGTCATGTTCCATCATTCTTCCTTCTCTCTTTCACTTACCTTCCATTATTTTCCAATATTTTTCTACCATGTCACTAATTGTATCCTCTGATTCTGCCAGCTTCTTGGCCTTGCAACCAGTCTACTACCAATCTTATTATCAGGGACCCTATATTTTATTTTTTTATCACTTTTATCTCTGTGGTAGGAGACTCCCTGATGTCTTCTGTCTTTTTCTATGTACAGTGAGTATTCTGGATATTGCTTTCAATCCTTCATCGGGCTTGTTACATTTAAAGGTTTAACTTTGATTGCCTGGCTATGATCATTTCTAATTCTTTTCCTCAGCATCAATTGAGTCTTCCGTCTTTGCATTGGATCCAGGTCTCTGTCTTCTTCTCTCTATTCACAAAGCCCATTCTGTTTTCTACCCTTAGGGTAATGTCTTTAGGAAGAAGAGATCATGGGGTGGCCAAGGTCTGGCCATTGAGGAAGTCTCGGGTGTTTGTGGAGTGCATGCCCTCTGTTGATGTGTTGTGGCTGTCCCCTGACATTAAGACAGTCATCTGCAGGGTCTCTCCTTGCATGCCATTTTAGTGTTTCTGTGCTGAATATGGTGTGGTTAAGTTTGGTGTCACTGGTTTGCCTAAGAAAGGAGACGTTCAACCAACTCAACAGACAAACGCCTGCAGAATGCTGTGTTTTAAAGAGAGCATGGTAGAAGGGCTTTCTTCTAGTCCCTTACTGGAGAGTCTGTTCTCCTTTGGCTAAGCAACTTGGACTGAGGAAGACAGTCTCCACAGTGTTCCATGGTTTGGACTTCGCTTTTGTACGTGAGGCAGCTAATGTCCTCACCGTCCTGTCTTTGCCAGTAGTTCGGTCTTTATGCTGTTTGTGCTAGAGCCCCAAATTACTTTTGCCCCCATCAAAATATCTCCACGAGCCGTGCCTCTCACAGATACACTGCCAGAAACCACCATCTTCCTTCTGTGTCTGCTGGTACTGTCTCTGATCATGATTTCCAGGCTGTTTGCACCTGGTTGTTTGTTGGTGTCCTCTCCAGGAGAAACACAGTGTTCTCTCAACTCGATATCTGCCAAGACTGATGATCTGAAAACTCCAGACTCAACACCATTTGTTGGCAAGGACTTGTACCATTCAGATAAGCTGCTGGTTAGAGCAAGTGGCATTGGGAAACATGCTACCTGTGGGTTCCCAGTGTTCTCGTCTCTCCTGTGCCTTTGTCTTTTGCATTGGCTTACTGCCGTCTGAAGCACCACCGCCTACTTCTCCCTAAGCCATGTCTCCAATTTTCTCCCATAGTCTCTTTGACTTCTTTTCTCTTTTACTGTAGAGTTTGGTCTGTAGGCTTCAGGTCAATTTCCACCAAGTCACAGTTGATATAGTCATCTTCCAGTTGTGTTCATGGCTGATGACAAGCCTGGAGTTCCCAGATACTACTAACATCTCACTATCTTCCAAAGGCATCACAGTCTCTTACCCAGCCATAAGGAAGAATGAATTCTTGCCACTTGCCTCATGTGGCAATGTTGTGGAGAGCATTGGGCTATGTCACATCTCTGAGTCTCAGAAAGACAAATAACGTATGATTTCACCTCGTCATGGTAGTAAAGAAACATGTGAAAAAGCAGGGGAAAATGGACAAGCAATACTACTCTAACCAGACACTTAAACTTTTGTCTTTCTTTGTAGGCATGTTAGTGGGAATACGTGTTTATAAAACAGGACAAAATGGGACATTCTTTGCAGGAATTGTGGCTGAAAGTGATGGAATGTGAGTTCTCAATGCACATGAAATTGATTTGCTATCCATAAAATGCCAAATTCCTATCTCTTGAAATTTTCTTATAAGTGTCATGTGAGAGGAGACAAGATGATGGGCAGGTAAGAGGAGGTGCCATTTCAACCTGTACTCCAAATTGAAGTTATTTCCTACCAAAGAATTCTGATTACCCATGAAAACAGCCTGAGATCAGAATTATATATGTCTGGATCTCTGCCAGCGCAGAAGTCATCAGTGGGCAGGAAAAGTGGAGTGAGAACGTTGGACTGTTACTGAAATAAACAAAAGTTCAAGGGACCCACCCAAGGCCACCAATGGAAAGTCATACCCCAATACAAGAGTGTTCTGAGTCTGGGGACCAGCATTAACTTGGACTCTGGTTGAAAGCATTCAAAAAGTGCAAAGGATATTGAAGGTAAATTGTGTGAATCATGGCAGCTAAGGACAGGGGCTTAAGTCCCCACACCCAGTACAGATTCCCTGGTGCTGAGCCAAAGAAAGTGTGTTGGAAAAACGATGTTTTGGTCCCTGAGCCAACAGCACACCCATGATCATATGGGGTTCAGCTCCTGTTAGGGGCTTGGAGCCTCACCAAGCAGCAGAGCAATGAGACTTGCTAACAGAGCCTGAGAGACCTGCACCCCTTACCATCCCCTGAGAAAGGTGTGCAAAGGCCCAGTCCATTGCTTAGACCCGTGCCATACTATCAGAGCATGAGACACGCGTGCACCCCACACACTCTCCTGAGAGAGGTGCGTGAATGCCCAGGCTCATGCTCTCGGACACGCACCCTTCTATCAGAGCCTGAGACACGCGTGACCCACACCCTCCCCTGAGAGAGTGCTTGCAAGCCCAGAACTCTTAGACAGAGAAAGACCAGGCAATCCCAGCCAGGGCCAGCATGAAAATCTCAGTGTGGGATTGCAATTGGAACCTCTCTGATGGTCAGGAGCTGCCTAGACAGACACTGCTGCAATGGTTTGGGTACAAGCAGAAGATTCTGTGCTCCCTGGGACTACGACTCAAAATTTGCTCTAGCAGCAGGCAAGGGCGAATTTATATGGGCTCTGCAGCACCCACAGGTGAGAAGACTGAGGATTATCTCTGAGAGAGAGAACAGGGTGCAGTTTTCTTTCATCTCCAAAAGCCATCAAAAGAGGTCAAGGCAAGAGAAAAAAAAATTAACAAACATAAAAACCTCCAAAGAATAAAGACCTGAAAAAACAGGATTCCTCAGAACCCATCCCCTTGAGAGGGGTGGGAGAATTTAAATCAGGGAACATCATTGACTGAAACCCACGTGACAGGCCTCTGCCTCAGAAAACCAACCAGGAAAGAAAAAAGACTACACAACAACAACCACTGCTACTTCATAGATACAACTTTTATTTTTAACTCATTCCCACTATTCTGGTTTATTTGTAATATATAGATAACTTTTTAACCTATTTACCTTCAAACTGAGATGTCCAGTATATCAAATTCCATATTAACCTTCTAACCTGAACTTTTTGATACATACACATTTTTTTTTTCATTTGCATTCTAATTTTTTAAAAAATTTAGTTTAGTTTAGTCTAGTTTATTCCTTTTTCATTTCTATTTTCTAATGTTCATATAGAGTTAAACTTCAAGGTAAACTTCTTTTCCCAAACAATGCTATACCTATAGGTTAAGAAATTATCTTTTTATTTTTTTAATTCATTTTTTATTTATCTTATAGTTATATAAAATTCATATTAAAGTCACATAAAAGTCATATTCAGAGTTATAGCCAAGACCCTGGAATCATGAGTTGATCTGAAGGCCGCCTCTGAACTGATGGACACAACAAGGGACCCAACCTTTGACTTCTGAATACCTCCTGGTTCTAGACAAGAACCGCTGCTCTTTCATTGTTCAGAAATGCAGGGGATAAGGATTTTGGCTTGGTCAGGTGTTGCTTGAGCTATCCGACCTGCTTTGAGAGCTGGTATAGCTTTTCCTCTTGAAGTCAGTGACTGGGCTATGGACAAACTATTCTCCGATGCCTATTTGCGTAAAGAGAATTCCTCCATGCCTAGATTTTCCAGGGGGAAGGACACTATGTCTTTTGGTGCTCTGCTTCTGTGGAAGGTGATGGGAGTCCTCTGTGCCTCTGATTCTGGACCTCTGTTTCAGCTCCCAGATGAGGGTCATTGACAGCCTGATTATCAAATCCATGTTCAGCCCTCTTTTTTTTCTCTCACTATTACTTATCCTACAATAGGCACCTATTACCTTCTTTTTGGATGATGATTCCCTAAGCTCATTGTCATGTTCCATCATTCTTCCTTCTCTCTTAGAATTTGCTTCCTTATTTTCTAGGCTTGTTCTTCCAGGTCACTAATTGGATCCTCTACTTCTGCCATGTTCCCAGTCTTTGCATCCAGTCTCCTACCAATCTTTTCTTCAGGAGCTCTTTAGGTTCTTTTATCTTTATCAGTTTTATCTCTGTGGTTTGAGACTCTCTGATATATTCTATGTTTTCTGATGTATAAGGAGGATCCGAGCCGCTGCTATCAAACCCACATCGGGCGTGTTATATGTAGAAGCTTCACTCTGATTTCCTAGCCGTGATCCTTTCTTGTTCTTTTTCCTTGGCATCTATTGATCCTTCCATCTATATTAGATCTAGATCTCTGTATCCTCTCTGTATTCGAAATACTTATTCTGTTTTCTATCCTGTGGGTAATTTATTTAGGTAGAAGAGATCATTGAGTGTCCAAGGGAGGGCCCTTAAGGTTTGTCTCATGTGTGTGTGTGTGTGTGTGTGTGTGTGTGTGTGTGTGTGTGTCATGCATGCCATCTGATGTTTGTGTTGTGGCTGATGCTGTCCTTGAGACCAGCCATCTGCAGTGGATCTCCTTGCCTGCCGTTTGGTGTGTTTGGGGCCTGGGCTGAATATGCTGAGGTTTACCTTGGTGGGCTCTGGTGTGCCTGTGAAAGGAGACATTCCACAAAATCATCAGAACGCAGGCCTACAGAATGCTGTGTTCAGAAGAGATCATGTGTTCAAGGCATTCTTCTCGTCCCCTTTGGGATAGTCTGATCTCCTTGGACTAAACAACTTGGAGTGAGGAAGGCTGTCCCTCAAGTGTTCCATGGTTGGGATTTCGTGTGGGCAGAGTAGGCAGCTAATGTACTCACCATCCTGTATTGGCCAGTAGCTCGGTCTTGATTCTCCTCGTGTGGGAGCCCAATAATTCTTATGCCCCCATTGATACAACTCCACGAAAACTGCCTCTCATGGAGGCACTGCCAGGACCCACCATCTTCCCACTACGTGTCCTGGTATTGTCGCTGATCATGGTCTCCAGGATGTCTGCACATGGTTGCTTGTTGGTGACCTATGCCGGAAAAACACGGAGTTCTTTCGACGTTATATCTCCCAAGCCTGCTGATCTGAAAACTCCAGCACTCAAGACTTGTGTTGTCAAGAACTCGTGCCCTTCAGACCCTCTTCTCGTCACAGCCAATTGCACTGGGAAACAGGTGCCTTGTGGTTTTCCAGCATTCCTTGCTCTCCTGGGCAGTTGTCCTTTGCAAGGGATCACTGCCATCTGATGCATGAACCAACGAAATCTCCTATAAGCCATGTCTCCAACCTCTCCCTTAGTCTCTGCGACTACCTTTCTTCTTGTCGAGTTTCCCTTGTAGGCTTCCGGTCAATGTCCACTCCGTTGCAGTTGTTCTGGCCTCCATGTCACCACAAATTCTTACTGAGACATAAGAAAGAATGAATTCTTCCACTTGCCTCATTTGGTATTGTTGCGGAGAGCATTGGGCTTCGTCACATCTATCATTCTCAGAAAGACAACAAACAGATGATTTCACTCCCTCATGACAGTCAAGAAACATATGAAAAAGCAAGGGGTATAAGGACAAACAATACGACACTAATGAGGCACCTAATCGTGGTGATTGTGTGAAGGCAGTTTTATGAGAATACGTGTTTATTGAAGAGGACAAAGCGCCAAGGTATTCCTTAGGAGGCACATATTGTGGGAAGCCATATGATATTTCCCTTTTTCTGCTTGCCTTTTCATTTCACATCAGCCAGGCATGGGACATTCATGTCAAGGCAAGGTCCAGGGCGTTCATTCTCTTCGACGGCCGAGGAATACTGCTTGCCAAAATGGACCAAGCCTTCCTTATCCACTAGTCCTTGCAAGGGCATTGCGGCTCACTGCAAAGGTCCTCTCGAATTGGCCTTGCAAGCCATCGATATTAGCCATACCTATCCTTCTGACTAAAGAGACATGGTCAACATGATTATACCCGTTACCGCAACAAGGACAACTAATGATGACAACGGGTGCTGTCCGGGCCTCTTCCTTAGGTTTAGCCCTGATGCAGAATGACACTCTCCTCTAAGACTTTGCAAAGGTGTGTAAGGGAAAGCCAGGTAGACAGAGCCTTAAACCATTAGCCGTGTGTTTCAGAAAACTAAGAGATGAGACCACAGACAGCACCATATATCTATGCCCTCACCTTTTTCCTCGAAAGGGGACTTTCCGTCCCTTAGTCATCACTGAGCCATAGGCAAAAGACGCTGAGAAAGGATGCTCTCTCAAACACAGGATTTCCAAACCCATGGAGAGTTGTTGATACCCATGAGGCCTCACCGTTTCTTGAGATCTCTAGAAATTGTAGTGGAATTAGGACACCTTGCCGTCTCTGGGAAAATGTTGGCCTAAAGGAAGGTATACTGAACATCATTTTCTTTCCGCTTTTTCCAAAATGGGGAAGTGGGACACTAACCCACAAGACAACCTGAGTTCTTGATCAGAATCAGAGGGCTCTTGTTCTGTCCTTCGGTGGCTTCCTACCTAAAGCCTTAGGACACCAAGGTCATGGGAGAAGGACAGCTGCTTCAGTGAAGCCAGCATTTGTAATGTCACAATGCTTTGAGTTCATAGCAACCACTCCTCATTACATCACGCCTGATCACTACAATTGGCTAGAGTAGTCGTGGGTGGGCCAAGAGCACCCCAGGCCGTCCCGAACTGCCGGAGCTCTCTGGGTCTCTCACCAAGGCAGTTTGCGAAGCGAGTCGGTGTCACCTTCCACATGGCCCAATTCATAGTGTTTGGTCGTGATTATCAGCACCAGCCCTCTGGATTCCAGAGAAAGACAAGCATCCACCATTCCATCTTAACCATGACATGCTTAGAAACAATCAGGCCTCAAGCAAAGCCTCAGGGGAGGAAATCTGAGCCCTGCACAAGGATAAGGCCCTCCCACACAATCACGGAGCTTCTGAACAGTAAAAGGCCCACCCAAGGAAAGAAAACTGAACACCCGCAACCGTGCAAAAGACATGTCTGGAGTCTTCAAAGGGACAACACAAGTACCTCGAGCCTCTCCAGGAATGCTGCCAACAAGGCCTCCCCATCTTCAAAAATGACCATGCATCAAAAGCAGTCTCTACACCTTAGGTGTAGAACATTAGGTCCAGGATGGACTCATGTACTTGGAGTCCACAGGAGCAAATGGAAAGCATTTTGGAAGAGACCCATAGCCCAAGTGAAGCCATCTGAAAGACTTCTGTGCCTGATTCAGGTAGACAACTTATATGTACAAAAGGACGCATTGAAGAGGATTCAAATGTGGAAGAACCTTGAGAACACCCTCAGGGTGGAGCAGCTACCCCTGTGGCAATGCATGGAGATGTGGCAGCACAAGCCTGCCTTCAAACTCTCAAGACCCTCAGCCAAAAGATGTCATGTGAGAAGCAAAGAGTGCCTGTTGTAGAAGATGAGCATGTTCTAATGGAGCCAGAAGAAAATGAACATGTGTCAACAAGGGGTCAGTACAGCGTGACACACAGTGGATGCTTCAGGTTGGTGAGGAGATCCAGGAAGAGAAAGAACAGCAGAATGAACATTGGAGCTCCGAGCAAAGGTATGGTATTTTAGGATGGTGGGAGGTTCTCTGTACCTAGCTGCCCTCCATAGGAACCTTGGTCCAAATTCAATAAATCATCCTCTGCCCCCAGTCAATTATTGTGTCTGGTTTTGTTTTTGTTATCTTGTCAAACGATGCGCTTGCACTTATTAGACAGAGAGACCGAGAGTTCACAATCAAGGGGTAGAGCTGGCGAGGGAGCAGAGAACCTGAGACCTGAGACCACAGTCATTGCCAAGACCGTGGAATCATGAGTTGATCTGAAGGGTGCCTCTGAACTGATTGACACATCCTGGGGCCCAACCGTTGACTTCTGAGAACCTCGTGGTTCTAGACAAGAACCGCTGCTCAGTCATTGTTCAGAAATGCAGGGGATAAGGGTTTTGGCCTGGGCTGGTGTTGCTTGAGCTATCTGGCTTTCTTCGAGAGCTGGTATAGCATTTCCTCTTGAAGTCAGTGACTGGGCTATGGACAAACTATTCTCCCATACCTATTTGCTAAAGTGAATTCCTCCATGCCCAGATTTTCCAGGAGGAAGGACACTATGTCTTTTGGTGCTCTGCTTCTGTGGAAGGTGATGGGAGTCCTCTGTGCCTCTGATTGTGGACCTTTGTTTGTGCTACCAGATGAGGGTCATTTTCAGCCCTGATTTCTCAAATCCATGTTCAGCCCTCTTTCTTTCACTCACTCTTACTTCTCCTACAAGAGGCACCTCTTTCAATTCCTGGAAATGATGATTCCCTAAGCTCATTGTCATGTCCTGTCATTCTTCCTTCTCTTTTAGAATTTGCTTCCTTATTGTCTAGACTAGTTCTTCCAGGTCACTAATTGTATCCTCTACTTCTGCCTTGTTCCCGGACTTTGCATCCAGTCTCCTACCAATCTTCTCTTCAGGAGCTGTTTATGTTCGTTTATCTTTATCAGTTTATCTCTGTGGTTCGAGACTCTCTGATATCTTCTATGTTTTCTGATGTACAGGAAGTATCCAGGCCGCTGCTTTCTATACCCCATCGGGCGTGTTCTATGTAGAAGTTTCTCTCTGATTGCCTAACCGTGATCCTTTCTTGTTCTTTTACCTTGGCAACAGTTGATTCTTCCATCTTTGCCTTGGATATAAGTCTCTGTCTACCTCTCCGTATTCTGAATGCTCATTCTTTTTCCATCCTGAGGTTAATGTCTTTAAGAAGAGGAAATCTGGGAGTGACCAAGTGCTGGCCCTTAAGGGATGATGGGTGTTTGTGTGTGTGTGTGTGTGTGTGTGTGTGTGTGTGTGTGTGTGATGCATGCCATCTGCTGTTGTGTTGTGGCTGACCCTGTCCTTGAGACCAGTCAACTGCAAGGGCCCTCCTTGCCTGGCGTTTGGTGTGTTTGGGGCCCAGGCTGAATATGCTGAGGTTTCACTTAGTAGGATCTGGTGTGCGTGTAAAAGGAGACATTCCACAACCCAATAGAATGCAGGCCTGCAGAATGCTGTGTTCAGAAGAGAGCATGTGGTCAAGGCATTCTTCTTGTCCCCTATGGGAGAATGTGTTCTCCTTGGACTAAGTATCTTGGACTGAGGAAGGCAGTCCTCCAAGTGTTCCACGGTTGGGTTTTCGTGTCGGCAGGGTAGGCAGCAAATGTCTCACCATCCTGTCTTGGCCAGTGCTCGGTCCTCTTGCTACTGGTTTGAGAGCCAAACATTTCTTATGCACCCATTGAATCATTTCCACAAACACTGCCTCTCACGGATGCACTGCCAGGACCCACTCTCCTCCAACTACATCTCCTGGTATTGTTTCTGATCATGGTCTCCAGGCTGTCTGCACCTGGTTTCTTCTTGGTGTCCCCTGTAAGAAAATCACGGTGTTCTTTCGAGTCGATTTCTGCCAAGACTGCTGATCTGAAAACTCCACCCCTCAAGAATTGTGTTGTCAAGAACTCAGACCCTCCGTTCGTCACAGCCAATTGCACTGGGAAACAGGTTCATAGTGGGTTCCCAGTGGGCCCTGTTCTCCTGAGCCTTTGTCCTTTGCATGGGATCACTGCCCTCTGATGCACGAACCACCCAAATCTCCCATGAGCCATGTCTCCAAACTTCTCCCATAGTTTCTGCGACCTCCGATCTCTTACTATGTGGAGTTTACTGTGTAGGCTTCAGTTCAATTTCCCCCCGCCCCCGTTATTGTTGTCATCTTCCTTTTGCCTTCATGGCTGAAGACAAGCACGAGGTTATTAGACACTACTACCATCTCACTGTCCTCCATATCACCGCAAATTCTTATTGAGACTTAAGCAAGAATGAATTCTTCCACATGTCTCATGTGACAGGCTTGCAGAGAGCTTTGGGCCCTGTCATATCTATCATTCTCAGAAAGAAAACAAACAGACGATTTTACTCCCTCAAGACAGTCAAGAAACATACGAAAAATCAAGGGGTATAGGGACAAACAATACGATTGTAATGAGGCACACAAAATGTGGTGTTTGTTTGAAGGCAGTTTTGTGAGAATACGTGTTTATGGAAGAGTACAAATGATGACATTGCTTGCAGAAGATGTTCTTGAAACGGATGGAATGTGAGTTTTAAGGCATGTCAAATTGAATTGCTAACCTTAAGAGACCCAATCCCTACCTCTGGAAATTAAATTATAAGTTTTGTGTGAAACACACACAGACCACGCGCACATAAGACATGCACATGCACACCCAGACGAACACACACACAGAGAAGACACGCGAAAGAGGGGGTGGAAGTGAGAAATCGCAATAATGAAGTATCCCCAATGAAAATACCATAAAAGGGAAAGGCACAGATAATTCAAGTTAGAAGTCAACCGAAATGAAAAAGTGAACTTCTTACCTAACATTAATTCATTTCGCATTAAGGACGAAAGTCTCCTGTCACTACAAACATTTTGTAGGTGTGGTTGAAATTACAAAAATTAAAATAAAATAAAATAAAACAAACCAAAAAAAGAAAAATACGAGAAAAGATCCATCAGAAAACAACAAAAATTAAACAAGCTCGACCTCTGTTGCCCATAGGAGATTTCCTTTGACTATAAAGATACACATAGCTTGAAAGTGAAGAAATTTGGAAACGTAGGTTATGCTCTTGCCAAGAAGAAGAGAGCCAAAGTGATTGTGCCTAAGTCATCTTGAGTGATTTTATGCCTTTCAGAGACAAAAAAGAGCGGAAGGTGTTTTGTCATGATGGAGCATCAGAACATCAGAAACCTGGAAGAACTGCCAACATATATACCAGGACATTGCTGTATCTAAACGTTGGAAGCATATGAACAGAGAGGAAGGGAGATGGGGACTTTAATCCAATATTGTTGGGGACTATGATATCCACGTTAAGCACAGCACAGATCATCTGGATGGAAAGGTGGTAAGGAATAACAGACGTCCACATTGGCTCTCTTGACCTCCTGAGCTTTGGGGATCCATGAGTAAGATTGCGTTTCTGAGGAGCATAAGATATGTTCTTCCCAAAGGCAGACCGAACTTTGTATATCACAGGTCATGGCTGGAATCCAAAATGAGGGGTAATTAATGGAAGAGAAGTCAAAACCTATCCTGTGCACTTATAATCATGAAGGTTTGATAACGGGAAGATATCACTTTCAAATTGGACATACAGCCAGACACTAAAAGTTGGAAAACACAACACGTCACGAACTAGCAATGAATGCAAGAAAGAAAATCCAAAGGAAAAGCAGAAAGAGCCATGAACAAAGAAATGTCAAGAAACTTATGGGGTGATGCCAAAACATTTTATGGGGAAACCATATAGGGTTAATGCGTGCATTTCCAAAATTAAACACACACACACACACACACACACACACACACACACAAAAGAGTAAAGCAACAAATCTCGATGCTGAAGGAACAAGAAGAAGAAGAACCAAATTCCAATGTTAACAGAAAAAATGAATCATACATATAGTTATCGAAATAAAGGAAATAAAAACAAACCAATAGGAAAAAAAATCAGGAGATCTCACAATTCAGTGTCTTAATAATGAACAAACTGCAGAAGCCATTACTGGGATAAAACAGGGAGACAAGAATACAGCTGAAAGTATAAAACAACCTGAGAATGGGTAGAAAGGAAAAAAGAATAACCTAAGAGACACATCCACACATTTATGCTAGCAAATCAAAGACCGGAGAGAAGAGGATAAATTATCAGACACATAGCAACTCCCAAGATTAGGTCAGGAAACCTACAAAATCTCAGCTCTCGAGTAGTGACTGAAGTGTTTGAATCAGTAATCCAACACCTGCCAACACACAGAAGGCCAGGTCCAAGTCATTTTCCTGGGCCACTCTTCTAGGTATTGAGCGAAGGCATTGCCATGTCCTCTCATCGATTCCAGAGATGGAAGAGGCAGGTAGACTATAAGTCACAAGGATAAAGGCACAATTCAGAGAAGGACATTTTAGTAAAGCAATCCCATGTCATTTCAATAAGGAAAGATAATAAACAATATAATGCTTTCCTTGTCTCCCTGTGACTTTCTTTGGTTTTAAAAGGGCCAGAATGTTTTCCTCTGTATTTTTGTTGTTGTTGTTGCTGTTCTGTTGAGAAAGCCTGCCTATCATCCATCATTCATTTTTGACAGTATTCACGGATGCTTTAGTTGCATGTACGTCCCAGTGCTCCTCCTAATATATGCCACAACTCCTGAACACCCCTTTTCTGTAACCCTCAGCTTGGTTCTCAGAGTCCTGAGTCACTCCTGGTGGGTCTCATTCTCTGACTTCTTGCCCTTCAATTTTCCCTTCCTTTACTAAGGGCCAAGGTATTCCTCCCGAGGCACATATTGTGGGAAGCCATATGACATTTCCCTTTGTCTGCTTGCCTTTTCCATTTCCCATCAGCAGGGCATGGGACATTCATGTCAAGGCAAGGTCCAGGGGTTCATTTTCCTCGATGGCTGAAGAATACTGTGTTGCCAAAATGGACCGAACCTTCCTTATCCACTAGTCCTTGTAAGGGCATTGTGGCTCACTCCAAAGGTCTGCTCGAATGTGCCTTGCAAGTCGTCGGTATAGGCCGTCCCTTTCATTCTGACTAAAGAGACTTGGTCTGCATGTCTATACCCGTTACCACAACAAGTATAGGTAACTAATGATGACAACGGGTGCAGTCCAGGCCTCTCCCTTAAGAGTTAGCTGTGATGCTGAAGGTTAGTCTCCTCGAAGACTTTGCAAAGGTGATTAAGGGAAAACCAGGGAGACAGAGCCCTAATCCCTGGCCGTGCATTTCAGAACACTAGGAGATGAGGCCACAGAAAGCACCGCTTATTGAAGCCCTCACCTGTCCTCAAAAAGGGACTTTCCAACCTTACTCATCACTGACCCGTAGGCAAAAGATGCTGACAAAGGACGCTCTCACCCACAAGATGACAAAACCCACGGAGAGCTGTTGATACACACGAGGTCTCCTGTGTCTTGAGCTCTCTAGAGATTTTAGGGAAAAGAGGACACCTTTCCGTATCTGGGGAAATGTTGGCTTAAAGGAAGGTATACTGAACGTCATTTTCTTTCCTCTTAGTCTAGAAAGGGGAAGTGGGACATTAACCCCCAAGACAACCTGAGTATTTCATGAGACTCAGAAGGCACTTGTTCTGTCCTTCCCGGGGCTTCCTACCTAAAGCCATAGAATACCAAGGTCATTGGAGAGGGACAGCTGCTTCAGTGAAGCCAGCATCTGTGATGTCACAAAGCTTTGAGGTCATAGCAACCACTCCTCATTAACCCACGCCTGATCACTACACTTGGCTGGAGTAGTCATGGGTGGGACAAGAGGACACCAAGCCATCCCAAACTGCTGGAGCTGCTTGGGTCTCAAATCAAGGCAGTTTGCAATGCGAGTTGGTGTCACTTTCTCCATGGCCCCGTTCGTAGTGTTTGGTCGTGACAGTCAGCTCTAGTACTCTGGACTCCAGTGAAAGGCAAGCATCCACCATTCCATCTTAACCACGACAGGCCAAGAAACAATGAGGCCTCAAGCAAAGCCTCAGGGGAGGAAATCTGAACTCGGCACAAGGGTCAGGTCCTCCCACCCTATCACGGTGCTTCAGAACAGGAAATTGGCCACTCAAGGAGAGCTCCAAATGAACCCCCGCAATCGTGCCAAAGACATGTCTGGAATCTTCCACAGTGAGGACACGAGTACCTCGAGCGTCTCCAGAAACGGTGCCAACAAGGCCTCCCAATCTTCAAAAATGACCATGCATCAAGGCAGACTATACACCCTTAACCTTAGGTCCAGGATGGCCTCATGTACTTGGAGTCCACAGGAGAAAACGGAGAGCATGTTGGAAGACACACAAAGCCCAAGTGAAGCCATCTGAAAGACTTCCTAACCGTTTCAGGAAGACAACTTTTATGTCCAAAAGGACGCATTGAAGAGGATTGTAATGTGGAAGAACCTTGAGCATTCCCTCAGGTTGGAGCAGCTACCCTCTGAGGAACTGCATGGATATGTGGCAGCACAAACCTTCCTTCACCCTCTCATGATCATCCCGCAAATTGTTTCATGAGATAAGCAAACAGTGCCTCTTGCGGAAGATGGGCATGTTCTAATTGAGCCCCGAGAATATGCGCGATTGTCATCAAGGGGTCAGTACAGCGCGACAGACAGCAGATGCTTCAGGTTGGTGAGGAGATCCAGGGAGACAAAGAACAGTAGAATAAATGAGGGAGCTCCAAAAGAAGGTCGGGCATTTTAGGATGGTGAGAAGTTCTCTGTACCTGGCTACCCTCCACAGGAACCTAGGTCCAAATTCAAGAAAACATCCTCTGGCACCAATCAATTAATGTACCCTGGTTTTGTTTTTGTTATCTTGTCAAATGATGCACATGCACGTATTGGACAGATAGAGAGATCGCAATCAGGGGTTGGAGCTGGAGAGGGAGAAGCTTACTTGCCCCTGAGCAGAGAACCTGAGACCAGAGTCATAGCCAAGACCCTGGAATCATGAGTTGATCAGAAGGCCGCCTCTGAACTGATAGACACAACAAGGGACCCAACCTTTGACTTCTGAATACCTCCTGGTTCTAGACAAGAACCGCTGCTCTTTCATTGTTCAGAAATGCAAGGGATAAGGATTTTGGCTTGGTCGGGTGTTGCTTGAGCTATCCGGCCTGCTTTGAGAGCTGGTATAGCTTTTCCTCTTGAAGTCAGTGACTAGGCTATAGACAAACTATTCTCCGATGCTTTTTGCCTAAAGAGAATTCCTCCATGCCTAGATTTTCCAGGGGGAAGGACACTATGTCTTTTGGTGCTCTGCTTCTGTGGAAGGTGATGGGAGTCCTCTGTGCCTCTGATTCTGGACCTCTGTTTCAGCTCCCAGATGAGGGTCATTGACATCCCTGATTCTCAAATCCATGTTCAGCCCTCTTTTTTTTCTCTCACTATTACTTATCCTACAATAGGCACCTATTACCTTTCTTTTTGGATGGTGATTCCCTAAGCTCATTGTAATGTTTCATCATTCTTCCTTCTCCTTTAGAATTTGCTTCCTTATTTTCTAGGCTTGTTCTTCCAGGTCACTAATTGGATCCTCTACTTCTGCCATGTTCCCAGTCTTTGCATCCAGTCTCCTACCAATCTTTTCTTCAGGAGCTCTTTAGGTTCTTTTATCTTTATCAGTTTTATCTCTGCGGTACGAGACTCTCTGATATCTTCTATGTTTTCTGATGTATAGGGAGGATCCATGCCGCTGCTATCAAACCCACATCAGGCGTGTTATATGTAGAAGCTTCACTCTGATTTCCTAGCCGTGATCCTTGTTCTTTTTCCTTGGCATCTATTGATCCTTCCATCTATATTAGATCTAGATCTCTGTATCCTCTCTGTATTCGAAATACTTATTCTGTTTTCTATCCTGTGGGTAATTTATTTAGGTAGAAGAGATCATTGAGTGTCCAAGGGAGGGCCCTTAAGGTTTGTCTCGTGTGTGTGTGTGTGTGTGTGTGTGTGTGTGTGTGTGTGTGTGATGCATGCCATCTGATGTTTGTGTTGTGGCTGATGCTGTCCTTGAGACCAGCCATCTGCAGTGGATCTCCTTGCCTGCCGTTTGGTGTGTTTGGGGCCTGGGCTGAATATGCTGAGGTTTACCTTGGTGGGCTCTGGTGTGCCTGTGAAAGGAGACATTCCACAAAATCATCAGAACGCAGGCCTACAGAATGCTGTGTTCAGAAGAGATCATGTGTTCAAGGCATTCTTCTCGTCCCCTATGGGAGAGTCTGTTCTCCTTGGACTAAACAACTTGGATTGAGGAAGGCTGTCCCTCAAGTGTTCCACGGTTGGGATTTCGTGTGGGCAGAGTAGGCAGTCTTTTGGTTCTCTGAATGAGGTGAGGATGCTCCTCACCATCCTGTATTGTCCAGTAGCTCGGTCTTGATGCTCCTCGTGTGGGAGCCCAATAATTCTTATGCCCCCATTGATACAACTCCATGAAAACTGCCTCTCATGGAGGCACTGCCAGGACCCACCATCTTCCCACTACGTGTCCTGGTATTGTCGCTGATCATGGTCTCCAGGTTGTCTGCACATGGTTGCTTGTTGGTGACCTATGTCGGAAAAACAAGGAGTTCTTTCGACGTTATATCTGCCAAGCCTGCTGATCTGAAAACTTCAGCACTCAAGACTTGTGTTGTCAAGAACTCGTGCCCTTCAGACCCTCTTCTCGTCACAGCCAATGGCACTGGGAAACAGGTGCCTTGTGGTTTTCCAGCGTGCCCTGCTATCCTGTGCCTTTGTCCCTTGCAAGGGATCACTGCCATCTGATGCATGAACCAACGAAATCTCCTATAAGCCATGTCTCCAAGCTCTCCCTTAGTCTCTGCGACTACCTTTCTTCTTGTCGAGTTTCCCTTGTAGGCTTCCGGTCAATGTCCACTCCGTTGCAGTTGTTGTGGTCATCTTCCTGTTGCCTTCTTGGCTGAAGACAAGCACGAGGTTATTAGATAGTACTACCATCTCACTGTCCTCCATGTCACCACAAATTCTTACTGAAACATAAGAAAGAATGAATTCTTCCACTTGCCTCATGTGGCAGTGTTGCGGAGAGCATTGGGCTTCGTCACATCTATCATTCTCAGAAAGACAACAAACAGATGACTTCACTCCCTCATGACAGTCAAGAAACATATGAAAAAGCAAGGGGTATAGGGACAAACAATACGACACTAATGAGGCACCCAATCGTGGTGATTGTGTGAAGGCAGTTTTATGAGAATACGTGTTAATTGAAGAGGACAAAGCACCAAGGTATTCCTAATGAGGCACATATTGTGGGAAGCCATATGATATTTCCCTTTTTCTGCTTGCCTTTTCATTTCACATCAGCCAGGCATGGGACATTCATGTCAAGGCAAGGTCCAGGGCGTTCATTCTCTTTGACGGTCGAGGAATACTGTCTTGCCAAAATGGACCAAGCCTTCCTTATCCACTAGTCTTTGCAAGGGCATTGCAGCTCACTGCAAAAGTCTGCTTGAATGGGCCTTGCAAGCCTTCGATATTAGCCGTACCTATCCTTCTGACTAAAGAGACATGGTCAACATGATTATACCCGTTACCGCAACAAGGACAACTAATGATGACAACGGGTGCTGTCCGGGCCTCTTCCTTAGGTTTAGCCCTGATGCAGAATGACACTCTCCTCTAAGACTTTGCAAAGGTGTGTAAGGGAAAGCCAGGTAGACAGAGCCTTAAACCATTACCCGTGTGTTTCAGAAAACTAAGAGATGAGACCACAGACAGCACCATATATCTATGCCCTCACCTTTTTCCTCGAAAGGGGACTTTCTGTCCATTAGTCATCACTGAGCCATAGGCAAAAGAAGCTGAGAAAGGACGCTCTCACACACAGGATTTCCAAACCCATGGAGAGTTGTTGATACCCATGAGGCCTCACCGTTTCTTGAGATCTCTAGAAATTGTAGTGGAATTAGGACACCTTGCCGTCTCTGGGAAAATGTTGGCCTAAAGGAAGGTATACCAAACATCATTTTCTTTCCCCTTTTTCCAGAAAGCGGAAGTGGGACACTAACCCACAAGACAACCTGAGTTCTTGATCAGAATCAGAGGGCTCTTGTTCTGTCCTTTGGGGGCTTCCTACCTAAAGCCTTAGGACACCAAGGTCATGGGAGAAGGACAGCTGCTTCAGTGAAGCCAGCAATTGTGATGTCACAATGCTTTGAGTTCATAGCAAACACTCCTCATTACATCACGCCTGATCACTACAATTGGCTAGAGTAGTCGTGGGTGGGCCAAGAGCACCCCAGGCCATCCCGAATCGCCGGAGCTCTCTGGGTCTCTCACCAAGGCAGTTTGTGAAGCGAGTCGGTGTCACCTACTACATGACCCAATTCATAGTGTTTGGTCGTGATTATCAGCACCAGCCCTCTGGATTCCAGAGAAAGACAAGTATCCACCATTCCATCTTAATCACGACAGGCCAAGAAACAATCAGGCCTCAAGCAAAGCCTCAGGGGAGGAAATCTGAGCCCGGCACAAGGGTCAGGCCCTCCCACCCTATCACAGTGCTTCTGAACAGAAAAATGGCCACTCAAGGAGAGCTCAAAATGAACCCCCGCAACCGTGCCAAAGACATGTCTGGAGTCTTCCACAGCGAGGACACGAGTGCCTTGAGCATCTCCAGAAACAGTGCCAACAATGCCTCCCAATCTTCAAAAATGACCATGCATCAAGGCAGACTCTACACCCTTAACCTTAGGTCCAGGTTGGACTCATGTACTTGGAGTCCATAGGAGCAAACGGAGAGCATGTTGGAAGAGACCCATAGCCCAAGTGAAGCCATCTGAAAGTCTTCCCTGCCCGTTTCAGGAAGACAACCTTTTTGTCCAAAAGGACGCATTGAAGAGGATTCGAATGTGGAAGAATCTTGAGTACTCCCTCAGGGTGGAGCAGCTACCCCTGTGGAACTGCATGGAGATGTGGCAGCACAAGCCTGCCTTCTAACTCTCATGACCCCCAGCCAAATGATGTCATGTGATAAGCAAACAGTGCCTGTAGTAGAAGATGGGCATGTTCTAATGGAGCCAGAAGAGAATGAACATGTGTCAACAAGGGTCAGTACAGCGTGACACACAGCGGATGCTTCAGGTTGGTGAGGAGATCCAGGAAGGAAAAGAACAGCAGAATGAACATTGGAGCTCCGAGCAAAGGTATGGTATTTTAGGATGGTGGGAGGTTCTCTGTACCTAGCTTCCCTCCATAGGAACCTTGGTCCAAATTCAATAAATCATCCTCTGCCCCCAGTCAATTATTGTGTCTGGTTTTGTTTTTGTTATCTTGTCAAACGATGCGCTTGCACTTATTAGACAGAGAGACCGAGAGTTCACAATCAAGGGGTAGAGCTGGCGAGGGAGCAGAGAACCTGAGACCTGAGACCACAGTCATTGCCAAGACCGTGGAATCATGAGTTGATCTGAAGGGTGCCTCTGAACTGATTGACACATCCTGGGGCCCAACCGTTGACTTCTGAGAACCTCGTGGTTCTAGACAAGAACCGCTGCTCAGTCATTGTTCAGAAATGCAGGGGATAAGGGTTTTGGCCTGGGCTGGTGTTGCTTGAGCTATCTGGCTTTCTTCGAGAGCTGGTATAGCATTTCCTCTTGAAGTCAGTGACTGGGCTATGGACAAACTATTCTCCCATACCTATTTGCTAAAGTGAATTCCTCCATGCCCAGATTTTCCAGGAGGAAGGACACTATGTCTTTTGGTGCTCTGCTTCTGTGGAAGGTGATGGGAGTCCTCTGTGCCTCTGATTGTGGACCTTTGTTTGTGCTACCAGATGAGGGTCATTTTCAGCCCTGATTTCTCAAATCCATGTTCAGCCCTCTTTCTTTCACTCACTCTTACTTCTCCTACAAGAGGCACCTCTTTCAATTCCTGGAAATGATGATTCCCTAAGCTCATTGTCATGTCCTGTCATTCTTCCTTCTCTTTTAGAATTTGCTTCCTTATTGTCTAGACTTGTTCTTCCAGGTCACTCATTGGATCCTGTACTTCTGCCATGTTTCCGGACTTTGCATCCAGTCTCCTACCAATCTTCTCTTCAGGAGCTATTTATGTTCGTTTATCTTTATCAGTTTATCTCTGTGGTTCGAGACTCTCTGATATCTTCTATGTTTTCTGATGTACAGGAAGTATCCAGGCCGCTGCTTTCTATACCCCATCGGGCGTGTTCTATGTAGAAGTTTCTCTCTGATTGCCTAACCGTGATCCTTTCTTGTTCTTTTACCTTGGCAACAGTTGATTCTTCCATCTTTGCCTTGGATATAAGTCTCTGTCTACCTCTCCGTATTCTGAATGCTCATTCTTTTTCCATCCTGAGGTTAATGTCTTTAAGAAGAGGAAATCTGGGAGTGACCAAGTGCTGGCCCTTAAGGGATGATGGGTGTTTGTGTGTGTGTGTGTGTGTGTGTGTGTGTGTGTGATGCATGCCATCTGCTGTTGTGTTGTGGCTGACCCTGTCCTTGAGACCAGTCAACTGCAAGGGCCCTCCTTGCCTGGCGTTTGGTGTGTTTGGGGCCCAGGCTGAATATGCTGAGGTTTCACTTAGTAGGATCTGGTGTGCGTGTAAAAGGAGACATTCCACAACCCAATAGAATGCAGGCCTGCAGAATGCTGTGTTCAGAAGAGAGCATGTGGTCAAGGCATTCTTCTTGTCCCCTATGGGAGAATGTGTTCTCCTTGGACTAAGTATCTTGGACTGAGGAAGGCAGTCCTCCAAGTGTTCCACGGTTGGGTTTTCGTGTCGGCAGGGTAGGCAGCAAATGTCTCACCATCCTGTCTTGGCCAGTGCTCGGTCCTCTTGCTACTGGTTTGAGAGCCGATCATTTCTTATGCACTCATTGAATCATTTCCACAAACACTGCCTCTCACGGATGCACTGCCAGGACCCACTCTCCTCCAACTACATTTCCTGGTATTATTTCTGATCATGGTCTCCAGGCTGTCTGCACCTGGTTGCTTGTTCGTGTCCCCTACAAGAAAACACGGTGTTCTTTCGAGTCAATTTCTTCCAAGCCCGCTGATCTAAAAACTCCACCCCTCAAGAATTGTGTTGTCAGGAACTCAGACCCTCTGTTCATCACAGCCAATTGCACTGGGAAACAGGTTCATAGTGGGTTCCCAGTGGGCCCTGTTCTCCTGTGCCTTTGTCCTTTGCATGATATCACTGCCCTCTGATGCATGAACTACCCAAATATCCCATGAGCCATGTCTCCAAACTTCTACCATACTTTCTGCGACCTCCGATCTCTTACTCTGTGGAGTTTACTGTGTAGGCTTCAGGTCAATTTCCACCCCGCCCCCGTTATTGTTGTCATCTTCCTTTTGCTTTCATGGCTGAAGACAAGCACGAGGTTATTAGACACTACTACCATCTCACTGTCCTCCATGTCACCGCAAATTCTTACTGAGACTTAAGCAAGAATCAATTCTTCCATATGTCTCATGTGACAGGCTTGCAGAGAGCTTTGGGCTCTGTCATATCTATCATTCTCAGAAAGAAAACAAACAGACGATTTCACTCCCTCAAGACAGTCAAGAAACATATGAAAAATCAAGGGGTATAGGGACAAACAATACGATTGTAATGAGGCACACAAAATGTGGTGTTTGTTTGAAGGCAGTTTTGTGAGAATACGTGTTTATGGAAGAGTACAAATGATGACATTGCTTGCAGAAGATGTTCTTGAAACGGATGGAATGTGAGTTTCTAAGGCATGTCACATTGAATTGCTAAACCTTAAGAGACTCAATTCCTACCTCTTGAAATTTAATTATAACTTTTTTGGTGAAACACACACAGACCACGCACACATTAAGACATGCACATGCACACACAGACGAACACACACACAGAGAAGACACGAGAAAGAAAGGGAGGAAGTGAGAAATCGCACTAATGAAGCATCCCCAAAGAAAATACCATAAAAGGGAAAGGCGCAGAGAATTCAAGTCAGAATTCAACCGAAATGAGAAAGTGAACTTCTTACCTAACAATAATTCATTCAGCATTCAGGACGAAAGTCTCTAGTCAATACAAACATTTTGTAGGTTTGGTTGAAATTAGAAAAAATAAAATAAAATAAAATAAAACAAACAAACAAACAAAAAAAAAACAGAAAGGATCCATCAAAAAACAACAAATATTAAACAAGCTCGACCTCTGTTGCCCATAGGAGATTTCCTTTGACTATAAAATACACATAGCTTGAAAGTGAAGAAATTGGGAAATGTACATTATGCTCTTGCCAAGGAGAAGAGAGCCAAAGTGATTGTGCCTAAGTCATCTTGAGTGATTTTATGCCTTTCAGAGACAAAAGAGAGCGGAAGGTGTTTTGTCATAATGGAGTATCAAAACATCAGAAACCTGGAAGAACTGCCAACATATTTACCAGGACATTGCTGTATCTAAACGTTGGAAGCATATGATCAGAGAGGAAGGGAGATGGGGACTTTAATCCAATATTGTTGGGGACTATGATATCCACGTTAAGCACAGCACAGATCATTTGGTGGAATGGTGGTAAGGAATAACAGATGTCCACATGGTCTCTGGAGACCACCTGAACTTTGGGGATCCATGAGTAAGATTGCGTCTCTGAGGACAATAAGATATGTTCTTCCCAGTGGCGGACCTAACTTTGTCTATCGCAGGTCATGAGCTCGAGTCCAAATCCAGTCGTAATTCATGGAAGAGAAGTCAAAACCTATCCTGGGCTCTTATGATCATGAAGGTATGAAAACGGGAAGATATCACTTTCAAATTGGAAATACAGCCATACCCTAAAGGTTGGAAAACACAACACACTCACGACCTAGCAATGAATCAACAAAGAAAATCCAAAGGAAATGCAGAAATAGCCATGAACAAAGGAATGTCAAGAAACTTATGGGGTGATGCAAAAACATTTTATTGGGAAACCATAAAGGGTTAAACGCATGCATTTCCAAAATTAAAAAAAAAACAAACCAAAAAAAAAGGAACCTAACTGGACGCCTGAAGGAGCAAGTAGAAGAAGAGCCTAACTCCAAAGTTAACAGAAAAAATGAAATCATATATATGATTATCAAAATAAAGGAAATACAAACAAACCAATAGAAAAAAAATCCGGAGATCTCACACTTCAGTTCTGAAAACATGAACAAACTGCAGAAGCCATTACTGGGATACAGCAGGGAGACAAGCTCACAGCTGAAAGTATGAAACCACATAACAACTGGTAGAAAGGAAAAAAGAATAACCTAAGAGGCACATACACACATTTATGCTAGCAAATCCAAGACCGGAGAGAAAAGGTTAAACTCCCAGACACATAGAAACTCCCACGATTAGGTCAGGAAACCTACAAAATCTCAGCTCTCTAGTAGTGACTGAGGCATTTGAAGCAGTAATCAAACACCTGCCAGCACACAGAAGGCCAGGTCCAAGTCATTTTCCTGGGCCACTCTTCTAGGTATTTAGAGAAGGCAATGTCATGTCTTCTCATCAATTTCAGAAATGGAAGAGGTGGGTAGACTCTAATTTACAAGGATAAAGACCCAATTCAGATAAGGACATTTTAGGAAACAAATCCCATGCCATTTCAATAAGGAAAGATAATAAAAATTATAATTCTTTCCTTTTCTCCCTGTGCCTTCTTTAGGTTTTGAAAGGGTCACATTGTTTTTCTCTGAATTTTTTTGTTGAAAGTCTTAGAATTCTTCTTGGAATTTTTTTGTCATTTTTTTTGACACAGTATTCACGGATCTTTTAGTTTCATATGCGACCTAGTGCTTTTCCTAATATATGCCACAGCTCCTGAACACCCATTAAGCATTTCACTTATTCCCTGCATGTGTCTCTTCTCTGTAACACTCAGCTTGGTTCTCAGAGTCCTGAGTCACCCTTGGTGGGTCTCCTTCTCTGCATTCTTCCCATTCAATTTTCCTTTCCTTTACTAAGAGCCAAGGTATTCCTCCTGAGGAACATATTGTGGAAAGCTACATGATATTTCCATTGTTCTGCCTGTCTTTTCCATTTCCCATCACCCAGACATGGGAAGTTCATGTCAATGTAAGGTCCAGGGGTTCATCCTCCCCGATGGCTGAGGAATACTCTGTTACCAAGATGGACCACACCTTCTTCATCACTAGTCTGCAAGGACATTGAGGCTCAGTCCACAGTTCTGCTCAAGTGGGCTTTGCAAGCCGTCGATATAGGCCATCCCTTTCCTTTTGACTAAAGAGACTTGGTCAACATGTCTATACCCGTTCCATTACAAGTACAGTTAACTAATGATGACAACAGGTGCGGTCCAGGCCTCTTCCTGAAGAGTTAGCTCTGATCAGAACGTCACTTTCCTCGAAGACTTTGCAAAGTTAAGGGAAAACCAGGTAGACAGAGCCCTAATCCCTTAACCTTGTGTTTCAGAACTCTAGGAGATGAGGACAAAGGCAGTACCATATATCCATGCCCTCACCTTTTTCCTCAAAAAGGGACTTTCTGTCCGTTAGTCATCACTGACCCGTTGGGAAAAGACACTGACAATGGACTTGCTCACTCACAGGATGACAAGCCCCATGGAGAGCTGTTGGTACCCAAGATGCCTCACTGTTTCTTGAGATCTAGAAATTGTAGTGGAAATAGGACACCTTGCTGTCTCTGGAGAATTGTTGGCCTAAAGGAAGGTATAATGAACATCATTTTTTTCCTTGTGGGACATTAACCCACAAGACAACCTGAGTTCCTGATCAGGCTCAGAGGGCTCTTGTTCTATCCTTCCCGGGGCTTCCTACCTAAAGCCATAGGATACCAAGGTCATGGGAGAGGGACAGCTGCTTCAGTGAAGCCAGCATCTGTGATGTCACAACGCTTTGAGGTCATAGCAACCAATCCTCATAAACCCATGCCTGATCACTACACTTGGTTGGAGTATTCATGGGTGTGCCAATAGGACCCCTAGCCATCCCAAACCGCTGGAGCCGCCTGGGTCTCTCACCAAGGCAATTTGTGAAGCGAGTTGGTATCACCATCTCCATGGCCCGATTCGTAGTGTTTGGTCCTGACTGTCAGCACCAGCCCTCTGGATTTCGGAGAAAGGCAAGAATCCACCATTCCATTTTAGCCAGGAAAGGTCAAGTAACAATCAGGCCTCAAGCCAACCTCAGGGGAGGGAATCTGAGCCCTGCACAAGGGTTAGGCCCTCCCACCCATTCACCAATCTTCTGAACAGGAGAAGGGCCACCCAAGGAAAGCTCAAAGGGAACACCCCCAATCATGACATAGACATGTCTGGAGTCTTCCACAGTGCAGACACAAGTGTTAGGGTTTTTAATCAAAGGAGCAAGACTGATACAAAGCGAAGGTCAAGCAAAGCTTAATTTCATTCCAAACATCGAGAATCATACTGACTGGTCAGGGCCTTCTCTTCCAAATTCGACCCCCTCCAGCATCACAGACTAACATGTATAGATGTAGTTTAGCTGGCCTTGAGATTGCAATACACAGAAAACTTCACAGTGGTGCTAGGTCTGCCAGACATAGAAAAAAACTGCTAGTAACACACGGATGGACAATTGAATCTCAATTTACCTAGTAGATATAAGCTCCCCACTGACTGGATATCTTCATCTGCCCTGACCTGCCCTTATATCGAGGCTTTGAGAGTAAATACCTTTGGAAGGGGCAGTATCAATCTAAATTTACTGCATGAGGTCAATCTATGTATACTGCATAAACACAAAATGATTCCCTCTGGCCACCCAGGCTCTTACATTCCTCCCTATTCTTTGGAGATTAGTCCAATCTTTGACTTTTCATTCAGTTCTACAATCTCTGGTTATAAAGGGTTTATTGAGCATGTAATTCTAACATTTTTATCGCTCTCATTTTCTTTTGTACATGACACTAGTGTACAGTCGGCTGTATATTTACACTAGTGTAAATGACACTAGTGCACGGTCGGCTGATGACTTACCCATTTACCGCTTCATAGAACCCTTTCCATTTTTTTTTCTAATTTCCTTTATCTAATTAACTACCTATACTTTACATAAACAGGTAAAAATAGGAGCAACAACAAACTCATAATCTTTTCAGTCTTAGATTTAGTCCACAGTGAACGGGATCTTTGGTTGTGGCTTCCACCTTTTGGGGTCATCTTCATCCTTGGCTCGTTTGATGTGACATGCGTGAATCCAGGCCCTGATGCGTTCTACTTTTACTGCTGTGGTGTGGTCAGGGTAACAGTAAAAGGTCCCATCCAGCGAGGCTCCAAGCTCCCCACTTGATAATGTCATATCCAAACCAAGTGATTGGGTTGGAAATGAAGTGGTTCCACCTCCGTCTCCATACCAGTGTGGGCAGTCTGGATCCCTGCATTTTTTTTTTTTTTAATACAGACTGTAATGCCTGCAGTGACTGGAGTACAGACTGATCAGTCATTTCTGCTAGGGCAACCTTTTGTAGCTGAAAACAGAGCGGGAGCAGGGGTTCTCCCAAACATTTCAAATGGGGTCACCCTGTTTAAATAGTGTGTACATCTTGCCCTGAGTAGGGTGAAAGGAAGCAGATCCACCCATCCACTGCCCGTCTCCAGGGTTAGTTTTGTCAAGGTCTCTTTAAGAGTCTGGTTCATTCTCTCTACATGCCCAGAACTCTAGGTCTGATAGGCACAATGTAGTTTCCAATTTGTGCCCAGGGCCTTGGCCAATTCCTGTGAGACTGAACTCAAAATGCAAGGCCATTGTCTGACTCAACCGTGAGAGGCAGCCCAGACCTAGGAATTATTTTTCTTGTAGCTTTCTGGCTATCACTCCTGCCGTCTCATGTTTCTCGGAAAAAGCCTCAACCTGGCCTGAAATGGTATCTACAAAAACTAACATATACTTGTCCCCATATTTTCCGGGTTTTATTTCTGTAATATCTATTTTCCAATAAATTCCTGGTACCCTACCTCTTTCTCTTTTCCCTCTTCAAATTCTAGTTCCTCCCACATTAACTGCCTGGCACTGAGCACATCTATCAACTATATCCTGAACCATACACCGTAATTTAGAAGCCTGGAAGTTCCTTGAGTTTGAGTGACCCCAGGTGAGTACCCTGATGTATCTGGTCTACTAATTTCTTACCTAGTCTTCAAAGAAGAATTAAATTTCCTCTTTTAGTCTTAGCCCAGTCTCCTTTATAATATAATTTAGCCATTTTTGTAAATACTTTAAATCTTCCTCTGAATACTCCAGTTTATCTGGTAGGGATAGATCCAGGTGTGTAACCAGCCCTTGCATTGTTTCTCAGGCTGCTTGCTTTAAATCTCGATCTGATAATTGGTTTCCTTTTGAAATCAGATCAGTCCCCTTTTGGTGTCGCAAGACATGCATAACAGCCACCTCTTTTGGGTCCCAATATTTCTCTTCTGTTTTAATTCCTTTTCCTTCTGCTGTTAATAGGCTCCTTACTTTGTAAGTAGCTCCATGTATATGGAGAGTAGCAAAGACATACCTGTGGTCCATATTGATGTTGGTGGTTTTACCTTTAGCCATCTGCAGTGCCTTAGTGATTTCAATCAGTTCTGCTTGTTGTGCCGAAGTTCCATGTTGCAGGGTGCTGCCCAGAATTCCTGCTCAGGATAAACTACCACAGCCCTCACATACCTCACATACCTCTTTCCATGAACAGAGTCATCTCTGCATCTGGGAAGGGCATATCTCTGTGATCCAGTCTTATTCCGGTGACTTGGTTTAGGACCTCCGCACAGTTGTGTGGATGTTCAGCCAGCTCCTCTGGGAGCAGTGTGGCTGGATTTAGCACCACATGTGGCTGTGAGATCACTCTTGGTTTGTTGAGGAGGAGGGCCTGATACCCTGTCACTCGGGTGTTCACCATCCATCAGTCAGTTGGAGTCTACGAAGGTCCGCGATAGTGTGTGTGGTGGTCAAGATGAGATTTTGACCTAATGGTCTAGCATTATATCTCATTTGGTTAAGACCTACATGTCCAACGAATTTAATTCCATTTGTCATTCAAGCAACCCTTCACAGTTTCAGGTTACCAAAGACTTTGGAAGCCACTTTAACAATTACCCATTAAAACCTTGAGACAGACAAATAACTATCTCCACTTCAGATGCCATGCTCTCCCGCCAACAAGGGGGAGGGGCTAGGCAGTCCACATCAGGCCAGAGAAGGCAAAGAATTCCCCAAAACAAAGGAGGTTTCGGCAGCTGCTGGGGGATATTTTTTAAAGTCTTTGGCTCAAGGTCGGTTCATCCCACAGTGCCAGTTCTGCTTACCAAAAGTGGTCCATTAGGCACTCATATTCCATGCTCAGCTCCAATGAGCATCAGCATGGGCACCTTAACTCACTCTTAGACTAACCCCAGTTGGCTACAGTCATAGCCCTTAACACACGAAATGAGTGAGTGAGAAGCCTCACATCTATTATGAAGAACAGAGAGATGAAAGTCAGAGTCCCTTTACTCTCTGCTTGCCCCATTCCTTCAATCATAACAAACAATACAACAGACAACAAAAGGACCAGGCAAATACAACCGTAGGCCCAACGATTCTTACCCATAACCTGCCACTGGTGGGGGCTTTCTTTATCCCCTGATCGCCTAGGAGGACTCGAACCCCCAAACCGCTCAGGGGGACTTGAACCCCCTGAATGTCTAGGGGTACTTGAACCCCCCTGATTATCCAGGGGGACTCAAAACCCCTGGAGTTCACCTAGGGGTATTTGAAACCCCTCTAACTGCAAAGGGGAACTCGAGCCCCCTGACCATCTAGGGGGACTCGAACCCCCTGACCACCCAGGGGGACTTGAACACCCATACGATCTACCAGCAGAGGATGGGGCATCTCCGCATCCACACCAGCTCTGGGGAGCATGGCTGCTGCCAACTTCTACCAGTGGGCCATAGCCTGCAGCTCCATGCAGGATCCCATGATCTTACCTCCAGAGGCTTTTCCAAAAATTCCAATGCTGTTTCAGTTCTCATCATTTGAATTCGGGTGGCCCTCCAAAGATAGGGTCCTTATTCAAAGGAGCGAGACTGATACAAAGTGAAGTTCAAGCAAACGTTAATTTTGCACAAAGCATCGAGAATCATATTGACCGGTCAGGGCCTTCTCTTGCAAAGAGGCGACCACTCCCAGCCTCACAGACTAACATTTATAGCAGTAGTTTAGCCAGGCTATGCAGAGTTGGCCAATGAGATAACAATACAGAAAAAACTGCACAGTCGTACTAAGTCTGCTACACCACAAAAACAAAAATGCTAGGTAACACATGGGTGGACAATTGGATCTCAATTTACCCTACTAGATATATGCGTGCCCCTCTAATGGGATGTCTTCACCTGGCCTGATTCACCCTTGTATCTAGGCTTTGAGAGTAAGCTCCTCTGGGAGGAGTAGGGTCAATTTAGTTTACTGCGTGGGTTCAATATAAGTTTACTGCTGAAACACAAAATGACTCCCTCTGGCCTAGCGACCCTTATAACGAGTACCTGTAGCATCTCTAGAAATCGAACCAAAATGACTTCCAAATCTTCAAAACTGACGATGTACCAAAGGCAGATTCTACATCCTAGAACCTTAGGTCCAGAATGGACTCATGTACTTGGAGTCCACAGGAGCAAGCATGGAGCATGTTGGAAAAGACCCATAGCCCAAGTGAAGCCATCTGAAAGACGTCTGTACCCGTTTCAGGAAGACAACTTGTATCTTCAAAAGGACGCATTGAAGAGGATTCAAATGTCAAAGAACCTGGAGCATTCCCACAGGGTCCTGCAGATACCCTCTGGAGAAGTACATGTAGATGTGACAGCACAAGCCTGCCTTCACCCTCTCGTGAACATCCCCCAAATGGTTTCATGGGATAAGCAAACAGTGCCTCTTGTGGAAGATGGGCGTGTTCTAATGGAGGCAGCAGAAGATGAACAGTGGGACAACAAAGGGCCATTAGAGAGCCACAGACAGCGTATGCTACAGGTTGGTGAGGATATTCAGGAAGACAAGGAACTGGAGAATGAACATTGGAGCTCTGAGCGAAGGTCTGGCATTTGAGGATGGTGGGAGGTTCTCTGAACCTGGCTGCCTTCCATAGAGATCTAGGTCCAAATTAAAGAAAACATCCCCTGGCCACAGTCAATCCTTGTACCCCGGTTATGTTTTTGTCTTTTTGTCAAACAATGCACATGCACATATTTGACAGAGAGACAGAGAGATCACAATCAGGGTGTAGAGCTGGAGAGGGAAAAGCTGACTTACCCCTGAGCAGGGAACCTGAGAACAGAGTCGATGCCAAGACCCTGGGATCATGAGTTGAGCTGAAGGCCGCCTCTGAACCGATAGGCACAATCCATGACACAATCTTTGACTTCTGAATACGTCCTAGTTCTAGACGTGAACCACTGCTCTGTCATTGTTCACAAATGCAGGGGAAATGGATTTTGGCTTGGGCTGGTGTTGCTTGAGCTATCTGGCCTGCTTTGAGAGCTGGTATAGTTTGTCCTCTTGAGGTAAGTGACTAGGCTATGTACAAACTACACTCCCACACATATTTAGGTAAAGAGAATTCCTCCATTGATAGCTTTTGCAGAGGGAATTAAACTATGTCTTGTAGTTCCATGCTTCTGTGGATGGTGATGTGAGTCCTCCTTGCCTCTGAATCTGGATCTCTGTTTCTGCTCCCAGATGAGGGACAGTTTTAGCTCTGAATTCTCAAATCCATGTTCAGCCCTCTTTTTTTTCTCTCACTCCTACTTCTCCTACAATAAGCACCTCTTTCTATTCCTTGGAGTCAATGACTTTCCTAAGCTCATTGTCATGTTTTATCATTCTTCCTTCTTTCTTTGGATTTGTTTCCTTATTTACCAATCCTTTTCTGCCAGGTCAAAAATTTGGTCCTTTGCTTCTGCCAGCTTCTTGGACTTTTCCTTCAGTCTGCTACCAATCTTTTAATGATGATTCTAAATGTTATTTAGAGAGACATTCTGTTCTTAATATATTTCAAATATTCTACACAAGGCAAAGTGGATCCAAGTAATCTGTAGGCAAAATAAGATTTTAGAGAAGTATATATTTCCAACAGTATTTATAAAATATTACCTTTATGTAAGGCATCATCCTGGACTTTGTGGAAAACACACAAAGGAGTAAGAAGTGGCCCTTCAAGAAACATATACAATATAAGGTTTAACATGAAGCAGCATGTCTTCTCTAAGTAAAAAAACATTGTACCAACTGACTTTACTGAAACTTTATATTTATTGCTCTCGTTTTAGGTCATAGTGTCCTTCTGCATGCAGGCTGCTATAACGGACATGATATAGACTGAATAGCTTATAAAGAACAGGAATTTATTTCTCACAGTTCTAGAACCGAGAAGTTCAAGATTAAGGAATGGGCAGATCCAGGGAGAGCCCACTTCCTCATAGATGGCTATCTTCTCACTGTAAACGTACATGATGAATGAATCAAGAGAACTCTCTGGGGTCTCCTTTAAAAGGACTGTAATCCCACTTATAACCTAATCACCTCCCAAAGGCCCCTATGTTTTAATACTATCACTTCCAGAGTTATTTTTTGTAATATGATTTTGGGAGACATAAACATTCACACCATAGTATATATAAACAAAAGAGACACAAAAACAAAAAACAACAAAAATTATTTTAACTACCTATTATTTTCAACTACATAAAATTTTAATTTGTTTCTATATAATATTAAATAACTCATTTGAGTGATTCACTTATATCCAATGCATCTGAGTGCAATTAAATTTGCTTACCCAACATATCCAGCAGCATATTTCTTCAGACTATCCCATTCCCCACCTTACAGGATTTACCACAATTAGAAGACAGGGGATAGAGGATAGATAGATAGATAGATAGATAGATAGATGTATACATAAACACACTTGTACATACACATATGCATATTTTTTCCTGTTAATGATACTCATGCAAATAAAATTTAAGCTCAAGGAAACCTGTCTTGTGTGTTACTTAATATCCAGTTTTTAGTCAACATCCAAAAACAAATAATCCAATAAAAACATGGATAGAAGACATGAACAAGTGTTTCCACAAAGAACGCATTCAAATGTTCAGTAGATACATGAAAAGATGTCCATCATCATGTATCATCAGGAAATTGCAAAGCAAAACTAGAAAGAGATACCACCTCACACCTGTCAGAATGGCTAACATCAACACTACAAGAAACAAAAGGTGTTGGAGAGGATGTGAAAAAGTAACACTTGTGGGGGCTGCCTGGGTGGCTCAGTGGGTTAAGCCTCTGCCTTCAGCTCAGGTCATGATCTCAGGGTCCTGGGATCAAGTCCCACATTGGGCTCTCTGCCAGGCATGGAGCCTGCTCCCTCCTCTCTCTCTCTACTTGTGATCTCTCTCTGTCAAATGAATAAAATCTTAAAAAAAAAGAAAAAGTAGCAATTGAGAAGTGTTGGTGGTGATGCAAACTGATACAGCCATATTTGAAAACAGTATGGAATTTCCATAAAATTTAAAAATAGAAGTCCTTTGTGATCCAACAATCCTGTTGGTGTGTATTTACCCAATGAATTTAAGAAAACTTATTCAAAGGGATGCTAGCACCCCTATGTTTATAGCAGCATTATTTGTAAAGCTAAGATATGGAAAGAACCCAAGTATCCATCAATTGATGAATAAATAAAGAATAAGTGGTATGTATATACAATGGAATATTATTCTGCCATAAAAAGACTGAAATCTTGCCATTTGCAATAACATGGCTGGAACTAGACAGTATAATGCTAAAAGTGAAATAAGTCAGAGAAAGACAAATACCTTTACTCATATATGGAATAAAAGTAACAAAACAAACAAGCAAAGGGGAAAATAATAACACATAGAAAGAGAAACAAAGCTAGAAACAGACATTTCATAATGGAGAACAAACTGATGGTTACTTGAGAGGATCTGAAAGGAGTGATGGATTAAATAAGTGATGGGGGTTAATTAGAGCACTTGTCATGATGAACACCGAGTGCTATATGTTATATTGTACACATGAAACTAATACAACCATATATGTTAACTAACCGATTTCAAATGAAAATTTTTTAAAATCCCAGTTTTTAGCTCACATTCTGGCTTACAAAAGGGATTTAGTCAGGAATTTGGAGATTAGTTAATGAACAAATAAGGGGTGAACAGGCAGTTGTTAGATAAAATTACTATCCTTTCTGGCATGACTTATACCTTTTATCTAGAATTAATTTTAGCACTTTAGACTCTTCCTATTTTATTTTGAGTCATTAAACAAAAATTTCCTCAAAGGACCTTAGACTCCATCCAATTTGAGCAACAGTGTGAGAGAGGAAATGATGTCCAGGAGGAAAAAAAATAAAAAAGATAAAACTACTTTTGTTTACTAGTGAATGCATAGTTCTTCCACAGAAGAAGCTCTAAATGGTCATGGCTCCAGCTTTATATGTGTTCAGTCATATGTTCAGAAGTAGGTAACACTATCAAAAAATATAAAGCATCTGAGATTATTTTCCCTTATTTGAAAGCTGGTGTATGAGTCTGCCGTGGTTTCTTGGGTGTTGATAGAAGACGCAGACTCATGGTTCAGAAATAATATAGTTTATGGGGCGCCTGGGTGGCTCAGTGGTTTGGGCTGCTGCCTTCGGCTCGGGTCATGATCTCAGGGTCCTGGGATTGAGCCCCACATTGGGCTCCCTGCTCCGCAGGAAGCCTGCTTCCCTCTCTCTCTCTCTGCCTGCCTCTCTGCCTACTTGTGATCTCTGTCTGTCAAATAAATAAATAAAATCTTTAAAAAAAAAGAAATAATATAGTTTATTATTCACAGCATTAGAGGTAGCCAGAATATTAACAGTATTTGTGTGTGTGTGTGTTTCTGTGTTTGTGTGTGTGTGTGTGTGTGTGTGTGTGTGTGTGTGTGTGTGTGTGTAGGGGTGCGAGTTATATATCAGTTCTGAGCCTCAGTTCCCACAAGAAGAATCAAAACAGAGGCAGATAATATTTGCAAACACAACAGGTTAAGTTAAAAAAAAAGATACTATTTCTGTCCTCCAAGTCTATTCAATACAACCATCTTCAAAGGATGGTCTAGAACAAATAATAAATGCAGAAATGTAAGCAACCAATTGAAAAGTGTCTCCCAAGAAACACACTTTGAGAGTCTTCCTTTGACAAAAATACTATAGGATATTACATGAATTAGGTGCATTGAATACTGGAAGGTTAAAATTACAAGGGACCAAATATTTTTAAGCAGACTGGCATCCAGTAGAGTTCAAATAGGTTTTATAAGATTGAGGAAAGAAGCCATCAAAACCTGGGCCCAGGGGTGCCTGGGTAGCTCAGTGGGTTAAGCCTCTGCCTTTGGCTCAGGCCATGATCTCAGGGTCCTGGGATCGAGCTCTGCATCAGGCTCTCTGTTCAGCAGGGAGCCTGCTTCCCCCTCTCTCTCTGCCTCTCTGCCTACTTGTGGTCTCTGTCTGTCAAATAAATAAATAAAATCTTAAAACAAAACAAAACAAAACAAAAAACCTGGGCCCAATTTTCCCAAAAGTATGATTCTGATTCTAGTCTCTATGATGTTATCCCTTGAAGACAATGTCTCTAATTGAGTTGAATTAGTTTACTAAAGAGCATACCCCCATTTGTTGTAGGAGATGAACAATATGCAAGAGGCAAAATGCCACATGGAAGCCACCTGGTCTTCAGTGGAATATAGAATCAGTCCCTTTGGGATGAATTTGTTCCACATTTGACTTCCCACTTAAGGGAAAATAAGAGTGCCTTCCAATAGATTTTAAATAGGAAATGACAACAGAAGCTTATACAAGATTATAAAATGGGAAATTTCATTTAGATAAGCAATAATTTCAAAGTCATCTTCTTAATATTACAGACTCTTCACATAATCATAATTTTATTTTGGTATTATATGGTAATTTCAAATATAGTAAATATAAAGAATTTACCTCTGTAATTATAGCGATTCTGGTCGTAGTTTAATGGCAACAAAACTTCAAGTTAGAAGTATGGTCTACCAATTATGAATACATTTGGAAATGGTGTGTCATCTTCACTCCACTTGTCTCACTAAAACAGTGAGCCAAAAAAAATAGGTCCAAGCTGTTTACTATGTTCAAAATGAGTTCCTTTTTCACTTGGTAAAGAAGCAGTCATATTTTGGAAGAAGAAACTGAGGCTATTAATATTTTCAACTTATTTTCAGAAAAGGAAAGAAAGGATAATCTAAGCTAAAGTCAAAATCTTACACAAGGTGGCAGGAGAATGGTCTTTTCCCAGATAAAGGGTTTTTCAACTTAGCCATGTTAGGAGGAAGAAGAGATGAGACATTGTGGACTTGACTAACGTTTGTACACTGTTCAAAAAGTTTTCAAAATAATGTGTATTATTTTTCTTCTTTTAGTTGAGACAAAAACAAACAAACAAAAAAAAAAAACCACTAATGAGCTTACTCTTAAAAGGAGGTAAACAAGAAACTAGCAAAGATTGAGTGTTAGGTATTGTCTCCCTCCTTCTTTTTTAAATTATGTTATGTTAGTTACCATACAATACATCATTAGTTTTTGAAGTAGTGTTCCATGATTCATTGTTTGTGTAAAACACCCAGTGCCCCATGCAATATGTGCTCTCCTTAATACCCATCACCAGGCTCACACATCCCCACATCTTTCTCATCTTTAAAACCCTCAGTTTGTTTCTTGGAGTCCATAGTTTTGCATGTTTCATTTCCCCCTCCAATGCCCCCACTTCATTTTTCCTTTCCTTCTCCTAATGTCCTCCATGCTATTCCTTAGGTTCCACAAATAAGTGAAACCATATGATGATTGACTTTCTCTGCTTGACTTATTTCACTTAACATAATCTTCTCCAGTCCCATCCATGTTGATGCAAAAGTTGGGTATTCATCCTTTCTGATGGCTGAGTGATATTCCATTGTATCCATAGATCACATCTTCTTTATCCGTTTGTCTGTTGAAGGGGATCTTGGCTCTTTCAACAGAATGGCTATTGTGGACATTGCTGCTATGAACACTGGGGTGCATATGGCCCTTCTTTCCAGTAAAATAGAGCTAGCCTATGACCCAGCGATTGCACTACTGAGTATTGACCTCAAAGATACAGATGTAGTGAAAAGAATTAGGTATTGTTAAAGCACAAATGCAGGGGATAGAAGTTATGGTACAGAAGAGGGAAGGGCAACCATATGGCAGAGTAGAATAAAGTAGCTCAGGAAGAAATTAGTCATATCCAGATATTGTAAGGCATGTGGGGTTGGCAGGGAGAGCATGAGAAATCATGAGAGAAGAGAGAGAAAATGGACCAGGCAGGAGGGTTTATAACATTTCAACATCTAAGGTAAGCATATGCAAAGCAGAATAGGAAAAGAAATAAAAGTTTTTATAAGACTCAATACATAAGGAATAACATGGAGGACACTGGGAGATGGAGAGAAGTGTGCTGGGGGAAATCGGAGGGAGAGACAAACCATGAGAGACTGTGGACTCTGAGAAACAAACTGAGGGTTTTGAAGAGGAGGGTGGCAGGTGGTTGGGTGAGCCCAGTGGTGGGTATTAAGGAGGGAATTTATTACATGAAGCACTGGGTGTGGTGCATAAACAATGAATTTTGGATCACTGAAAATAAATTAAAAGAAAAAAAAAGACTGACTACAGACATGGACCTCAGTGTAACACAGATATGGAACTCACTGGAATACCAGCCACTTCCCACCAACACACACAGACTATGATAATAATAAATAATAATTCAATTAAGAAAACTGCCTGACAAATAATTTTTCCTCTTTTTTATTTTTATGATTATTATTTTTTATTTTATTTTTAAAGTTTTTATTTAAATTCCAGTTAGTTAAAATAAGGTTAATATTAGTTTCAGGTGTACAATATAGTGATCAACACTGCCATACAACGGCTTAAATATAAAAATGAAAAAAAAAATTTTTTAAAGATTTTATTTTTAAAAACCTCTACACCCAAGGTGGATTTCAAATGTACAACCCCAAGATCAAGAGTTACATATTTTACTGACTGATCCAGCCAGGCACCCCAACAAATAAAAATTTTATAAAATTGTTGAGTTTGTGGGAGTCTCATTTGCTCAGTCAGTTAAGTGTCTGCCTTTGGCTCAGATCATGATCTCAAGAGTCCTGGGATCGAGCCCCATATTGCTCATGTGCTCTCTCTCTCTCTCTCTCTCTGGCATTTGCTCTTAAATAAATAAATAAAATATTTAAAAAAAATTTTTTTGAGTTTGTTTAACTAGTTTTAAACTAGTAGACAGAGATGAAGATAAAGTATGATCTCATGGCAGGGAAAAATACAACTTACACGTTTTAAAAATAAAATGTGCAATGCAAGTTACATCACTTCTTTTATCACCACACAGGGACTTTCCCTACTGAGTTGTTGTAATGTAAGGACCTATTTTATATTTTTATATTTTAGCAAGAGGCTTCCATTGAGGTTAACCCTGAAACTGTCCTTGCTCCCCTTCCCCCAGGGGATTCACTTAAAAACAAGACCTGGAAATCAGCTCCAGGTAACAAAGCCCATATACAAGGGTGGGTCAGGCCAGGTGGAGACATCAATCAGCGGGAGGGGTGGGCGGTGTTTGCATATTGTCTCCCTAGATACTAAGTAGTATGCCCCACTCCTCTGCCCTTTGGGAACCGTTTTGGCACCAATCCTAATCAAGGTGTAATAGGCTGGGTCAAATGTCTATACTAGGGTAAATTGAACCTCAATTGGTCACCTAGCCTCACTGTGGAGTTTCCTGTGTGTGTTAAAATCTCATTGGTCACCTGTGCGTGGCCAGGCCTGACTTCATGGCCTTTGCCCTTAAAAGCTAGACTGTGAAACAGTGAAGGGTTGCCTTCTCTCATAAGAGGTGTGGCTCTGAACGTTCGGTTAGATTCTTGATGCTTGGCATGAAATAAGGCTTTGCTTGACCTTCGCTTTACATCAGTCTCACTCCTTTAATCATAGACCCATTATTGGGGCATAACAGTATTAATCTTATAGTTATAAGTCCACAATGCATCCATCATCCATTCTACCCCTTAACATTCCCCTTTGGACAGACCCATGATCTAGAACAAGCCTTATTTTATAGTGCCTTGTAGGAGATTTTTGCTGCTGCCTAAATTGCCTACTTTCCTCTCACCATTACCACAGAAATTGGGTCCACTGAAACAAAGGGGTAGTGTAAGAAATTAACAACTTCCATAAATCTCTTTAAATCATAAAGTATAAGATAGTGATACCTTTTTTTCTGCCACATAACCAATTCTTGCAAGAATAAGGTCATATAAGAGAATTTACAACACATGCTAGCATTATCCTACTGGACCCAGATCATTTGTATGTTTCTCTGTCTCTGAGAAATGTAGTTATTTACATGACTGAAACCTACAAGTTGTTTGATATGACTACTAATATCACCTACATTATTTTAAAGCCTGTTTAAGGCTTCTGAAATACATAGGTTTTGTAAACACTTATTAAGCATCTTGTATATATCAAACACTTTAAAAATCTCTGCTTTAAAAACAGAACAAAAAAACTCTACCTCAATGGAACTTTGAGTCTGAAAAAAATACAGGCAATATACAAGGCAACAGATAGAATAATTACATATTTGATTATATACTCCGAGGATGTCACATTAAATTGATATGAAAATGATGAGAAGGATCTGGATTTCTTGTCAAAATTTTTTGCCTTAAAAAGAAATTGATATTTAGGGAAAGTTGTTACTGAAAGAGGTCCTGTGTCAACCAAAAATGTTAAACCATGATCTGAATAAATTTTCCAGTTGTGATCATTGCTTTGCTTAGCTGTCTTATATTAAGACTGAATTTAGTAATTCAGTCTCAGATTTCAGTAAGTCTTTTTTTTAATGATTTTATTTATTTATTAGAGAGAGAGAGGGAGGGGCAGAGGGAGAGGAAGAACCAGACTCCTTGCTGAGCAGGCAGCTGATGCATGACTGGATCCTAGTACCCTGGCATCATGGCCTAAGCTGAAGGAAGACACTTAACCAACTGAGCCACCCAGGCACTCTAGACTGTAAACTTCTTAAAGGTAAAAAAGTTTATTCTTCTAGAAGTTCCACAGACATTTCTAACATCCATAAGAAAGCATGTACTGATGTAAAATGCCAGCAAATCAAATTATTTAGAAAAGAAAGAAAGAAAGAAAAGATATATCTGGATAAAGAGAAAAACAGAAAATCTAATAATACATTGAATTATTAGAGCAAAGAGTGGAGGAAGAGAAAATAAATATGAAATAGAGATTTCCACTAAAAGAAAAAAATTGAATAAGGCAGGAGATTTAGAAAATTATTATGACAGACTTGAGAAAAAATAAAATAGGAGTTTTTAGAAAATAGCAATGAATGAAAAGGTAAATTGTTCCTGCCTCTATAATATTAGCTGTTTGTTGTTGTTGTTGCTAATTTACCTATTTAAGCTAATAAACAAAGAAAGGTTTCATTTAGGGATAAGGTTTCTATATATATATTTTTTTTCCATTTAGGGATAAGGTATATATATATATATATATATATATATATATATATATATATATATTCATTGTTAGAAAATGTGTCACAGAAAGTGTTTAAACTTTAAGATACAGATGCAACATGTAAAAAACTACATTGTTTGAACGTCTAATTTGTAAATGCTGTTAGAGGAAACTTGGTGGAAATGTCCTTATGTGGTTGTGTTTCTGGAACTAAGTATATTTATTAATAAGGAATAGTTTAAAATTATGAAATGACCAGGAGTGGACAATTTTCCTAATCCTATCAGCTCTTTGCAGCTCTTTTATTAGCCCCCTTCAGGAATACCAGCTTTATTTATCTAATTAAATTTTATATTAATATGCTTTTGACTTTTGGCCTTTCTCTTCATTCTGTTCTTTTTTTTCCCCGTAAATTACATGTTTCTGCTTAACAGCTACTATCAATTCTTTGATATGAATTCTCAGCATCAATTTACTAACTCCAGAGATGAAGCAGCATCAATATTTAGAAGCGAAGAATACAAAGCCTTGGGCATCTGGATGGCTCAGTCAGTTAAGCATCTGCCTTTGACTCAGGTGGTGATCCCAGGGTCGTGGGATGGAACCCCAGTTTGAACTTTCTGCTCAGCTGGGAGCCTACTTCTCCCTCTCCCTCTGCCTGCAGCTCCCTTTGCTTGAGTTCTCCCTCTCTTTGTCAACTAAATAAAATAAAGTAAAATAAAATAATGTAAATAATACATTTATTTATTTATTAAAATGCAATTATTACACAATACATAATGTATTGCATAATTATAATAATGATTAAATAATTTATTAAATATTTATATTAAATATATCGATTTAATTAAATAACTATTTTTTAGAATTTAAAATATTTCAAATTTAGATTGTTAAATATTAAATCATTAATTTAATAAATAAACATCTAAACATAATTAAATAAAATAATTTATTTATTAAAATGAATAAAATAATGTTTTCATTATCTGAGCATGTATTTTTAAATAGTCTAAAAACAACCATCTAATAAAGTCTAAATACATTGAGATCAGATATTTATACAAGTTAACCCAGACACTCAACCCACAGACAGTTTCAAAACATTTGTTTTTTTTAAAGATTTTATTTTTTTATTTGACAGAGAGAGATCACAAGTAGGCAGAGAGGCAGGCAGAGAGAGAGGAGGAAGCAGGCTCCCTGTGGAGCAGAGAGCCTGATGCGGGACTCGATCCCAGGACCCTGAGATCATGACCTGAGCCTAAGGCAGTGGCTTAACCCACTGAGCCACCCAGGCGCCCCTCAAAACATTTGTTTTTATCTACTACTCAAAATACGATTGTAATGTATTTATTTATAACTTTGATGTAGCAAGGAAACTTGGAGGAAAAGGAGACATTTGCTTTTAATATTTGAAAATTATTTTGTTGATTTAAAAAAAATAAAAACCTTAACACATGAGCATTTCTTCTTAAATAACACTGTGAAGTTTCTGAGTCACATTCTATTAAAAGTACTGATTAAATGGCCTCAGTTATTCATTTAAATTATCAGCTGAATGGGTAACAAATGAAGTAGAGAGCTTTTTAATTATTTATGAATGTATTGCTTGTGGATGGAGTGCCACATAGAGTCACCTCTCTTTTTGGCTTTGTTTTGTGAGCAGCAGTGGAATCTATGAATGAGATTAAACATAAGGACATTCACAGAAATTCTTAATGAACTTCTAGGGAAGGGCAATAAGTGCAAGAAAAAACTGCAGCAAGAGTAATTACAAATTTCAAGTGGTCATTGCTTAATTATAGAAGCTTTTAAGTTCAAGTAATATATCTTTCTTATGAGCCAATCATATTGTATTAATTACCACAAACTGCACTCTTGAACACTTATCTTTTCACATATTTCTTATTCTTAGTACTTAAAATTACCCTTATGATTGATAAGTAAATGGATTTTACTGACAATGCATTTATTTACATAAATAAATAATGCTGTTTATATATATAAAAACAATTGAATATGTGTATGTGTTCAATGAAATTTTTTTTTCAAATTAACATCTTAATTCTACCACATTGGTTACAAATAGATATAGACTTTATAGATTCATCAAATATTTTATTCTCAAATTTATATCTCCTTTGTGAAGTAAATGAAACTGTATATATTAAATATAATCCTATCACATGTAACAGTTACTAATGCATCCCAGGACATACATAGGTCAGGTCCTACTCAAGGCATCACGGATAACTGGATTTAACTTTCTATCCTGGGAGTCTTCTGTATATTTCTGTGGCTTTTATACTACAATCAGGAGGAAGAATTCTTTTGCTAAAAGCTTCCAAATCACTATGTGAGTAGATTATTTGTAGACTAGTGATATAATATTATAGTTTAATATGTAAAGCATGATAAAATAAAATGCTATTGCCATATTTAATTTATTCAGAAAAGCATTCATTTAGTTATCAAGCATTCATTTGCTTTTTTAAAAGATTTTATTTATTTATTTGACAGACAGCACAAGTAGACAGAGAGGCAGGCAGAGAGAAAGGAAGGGAAGCAGGGTCCCTGCTGAGCAGAGAGCCTGATGTGGGGCTCTATCCCAGGACTCTGGGATCATGACCTGAGCAGAAGGCAGAGGCTTTAACGCACTGAGCCACCCAAGAGCCCCAAGCATTCATTTTCTTTATACAGAAGAGATAGAACAATATTATATAGTAGAAAATACAGTAAATAATCTAGAAACCTTGATCATTGTGTTTTGGCAATTTTAGAACATAAAATTAGCTAAAGCTCAAGTGCAAGTTATATTTGTATCCTAGGAGGAAAAGTTAATTAAAAGTTTGTTTATTACCATAGTTTAACACTTCAACAAAATGATAATGAGTCAAAAATTAATGAATATATGAAGTATACAATAAAAACAATAATCTTGAGTGTATGTGACTCACTGTAGGTATTGATAGGCTAGAAATCAAAGGGAAAGTATCTATAGGGTTTGTTCAGTTCCATGCTCATCAGATTAATAGGCTTTCTCATATTGCTTCCTTCATCACATTAATTTGTCTAATGAAGTTTTCAAGAGTTAAAGACAGTGATAGGTTCATGGCTGGAGAGAAGGTACAGAATCTAAGATAGTTCAGCAGTGCTTATTATTTAAGAGAAAGACAGCATGGGAGGTGAGGGGTGGAAGGAAAGGGATAATAAGAGAGAATCTTAAGCATCCTCCTTGCCCAGCACAGAGCCTAAAGGGGCTTCATCTCATCGCCCTGAGATAACAACCTGAGCTGAAATCAAGAGTCAGATGCTTATCTAATTGAGTCACCCAAGTGCACCAGTTTTTTCCCTGTATCTTTATTTTCATCCCTTTCTGCAACTGAGTTTCCCTTCAAAATCAGGACTTGCATACACAACCTAAATAATTATGTTGGGATTTGATCGCGTGGAAGAGGAGAGAATGAGAAGAGCTAAGTGGTCCAGGAGAAACATATATGAGTTCAGACTGAGTGGATTATGATTGTGGACAACTGAGCATCAATCCTAATGCACAGAATACATCTCAGAATTATTTTCCTGAAACAAGAAAGAATCTGTTTAACCCACTGGCTTCTGCATCCTATCCACAGTGGTTAAAATTCATCCCAGAAGTAATTAATGTCCCTGACTTTTCTATTAATGGGCATGAGAGAGGAGCTGAGTGGGCTTGGTCAGTGTCCCACCTAATGAAAGGCAGAGCAGATTCAGGCAAAAAAAAAAATATTAGTTCTTTCCAAATTAGATTTAATGGGATTCTGTTTTTCATTCATGAATTCATTTTACATTTTATATTTTATCGATTTTTCTAAGCTTTGGCCAATATTCACTGCATTTTTGAATAGCTTTTATCTATTATTGTAAATCATTTTTCTGCTACATTTGTTTAGTCATGGTTATCCATTTCTTCTTCCAAGTTTTTCAGATATGTGATATCAATTTCCAAATAAATTATTTAAAATGTTTATTTTTTATACTAAACTTCTATGAAAAACATTGATATATGTATTATGGCATATTGTTCCCCTTTCAACTTATTTTTTTAAATGTGAATGTGCCTTGGCAAATATATATTGTTTCATTTTATGTTTATGTAGATTCTTCATAATTTTCCCAAGTTCATTGGCTTATGGTTTATATTTTTTAAATAATTTTCCTACTTCCAATTAATAGATTTTTTTCCATTACCTTGTCTAAGTTGCTATTGCCATTATAAGTAAAAAGCATCTGGAAATCTATATCCCTGTCCAGTTTCCTCAAATCACTCATTATTTTCAGGATCTAGTTGGATTTTCTTACAGGTTCCAGGTGGACAAGCTTTTGAACTGGTGCTAATTATTATTTGTTTGTTTCTGGCTTCCTGCATTTACCAGCTTAGGGATCATTTTTAACAATTATGATGAAATGAGGCATCATATTCTTATTCTCAACTTCATTAATAATGATATTAGTGTAACATGTCCTACAAGATAATAATAGATACATGTAAAATAATTTCATTGACCAAAAAAGTGGTGGAAAATGTAAATAAAACACAGTGGCAGCCAACTAGTCATTTCAAGTTGAGCTATTTTTCCCCCTTTATCTCCCTGTCTCTTTAATTTCCTGTAGCACATTCCTACAAAGTATTTTAAGGTGTTTTATATGCACATACATAGAGATCATCATGGAGTCTAAATCTAATAATTCCTTGTCAGTTTTAAATATTTTAAGTATTGTTCATTCCTATGTCAGTTGTCTATTAACTTTTTTTCCACACTGCACTTAATTGCAAGGAAATATTTAATTTTAATATAAATTAATTAATCACTTTAATAAATATTTTTACCTTATGGATTAATCTTTGATGCTTATTTCTTAATTTTTTTAACTTTTAAAATTTTATTTATTGAGAGAGAGAGTGAGAGAGAGAGAGAACAAGCACAAGCAGGGGAAGCTGCAGAGGGAGAGGGAAAAGAAGAAGCAGGTTTCCCACCAAGCAGGGAGTCGAGCTCAGTCTCAGGGCCTTGGGATCATGATCTGAGGTGAAGGCAGAGGCTTAGCTGACTGAGCCACTGAGTCTAATTGTTATCTTTGATATTTAAGGAAATACTTTATCATCTCTAATTGATCCCCTATGTCACAAATACAGTTTTCTCTATGGTGCTATTAATTTTATTGTCTTCAAATGAGACTCTTTTTCTAGAAGCATTTTTAATCAGTCTCTTAGGTCTATAATTTAGTTTTTATACATTTCATTTAGTATTTTATTTTATCTTCATCATCTCTGAGTATTCCTGACCAGTACTCATTGGTCAAATTTTTCTTATTAATCTATTCCAAAAACTTGTTTGTTTCTATAATATTTTGTTATGACTGCTGTCGTTCTTAGGTTTTGCCTTTATATTCTTTTTGTTTTGTTTTGTTGTTTTATGCTTTGGTGTTTTTGTTGTATTGTTTTGTTTTTCTTTTGAATTAATACAATTAAACCTTTAGATTTCTTTCATACCTTTAATTATTGTCACTTATTTTCACAAATGATATTACCGTAGTACAGTAATTCTTAATATTTCTGAATTAGCTGTATTTCTTTTTAGGTATAAAGTTAACTTCCAGTTACATGGACTTAATATTTTGGTCATTCTATTCTAGTTTTATTGCCTTATCATTGGAAAATATAGCCTGATACTTAACTCTAGGGAATGATGTGGGAGAGCTAGGTTCTTGTCTCTTGGAGTCAAAGAAGGAATCTCGTGAGCAATGGAGAGTGAGGAAGTGACAGAAGTTTATCAAGTGAATATATAGAAAAAGCTCTCACAACTAAGAGGGGTCCCCACACAGTTAACAATGAGTGCCTTCAGGGTTTATTTTTTATAAAAAGGTAACCAGGCAACTTTAATCCTTTTAACATCTCTATCAATAACTCCTGCAATGGCTTACCTCCTTTTGAGGGTCTGATTATTCTTTTTTGGTTACAGGTATTTATCATAGAGACACCCACCCCACGTGACCCACTCCATACACCTAGGGCAGGGTGGTCCTCCATCCCACATGCCTAGATCAGGGTGCTCTTCCCTGGGATAGGGTGGTCCAATTTATCTCTTTACTCTGGTTTTCCCACACCACATTTTGGGGATTTCTGAGAGCCTGTTCACAAAGTTCCCTATGGATCTCTTCCTCCCTAGCCCCACCTGTCCGTTACTCATTTTGAGAGTTGATATTACCAAAGTACTGTAATTCTAAAAATTTCTGAATTAGCTGTATTATTTCTTTTTAGGTATGAAGTTAACTTCCAATTATATGAATTTAATATTTTGGTCATTGTTTTCTAATTTTATTGCCTTATTCTTGGAAAATATAGCCTGATATTTAACTCTAGGAATTTATTGGCATATACTTCTGGCCTAAATAATGGCCTGTTTGTGTAAATGTTCAACTTATGCTTATATACTTACTGAAGACTATTGTTTTGGGGTCAGCATGGCTACATTTATTAATAGATCAGGACTATTAGATTCTCTAAATTTTGATGTCTCTTAATTTAATCTAATTAAATTATCAGTTAATGAAAGAAGTTAAATTTTTTATGTACTACTGCATCTAAACTTATCAAAGTCTTTTGCTATTATTAGACAAGTATGTCATCCTGTTTTTATACCAAGTCTTACATTAAAAAAAATCATACTATATGAAATATTACTTATTATTATTATTATTTTTAAAGATTGTATTCATTGGGGTACCTGAGTGGCTCAGTCAGTTAAGTGTCTACCTATAGCTCAGGTCATAATACCCGGGTCCTGGGATAGAGCCCCGCAGGGGTTTCCCTGCTCAGTGGGGTGCTTCTCCCTCTCCCTCTGTTATTCCCCCTCCTGTGTGCATGTTTTTCTTTTCTCACTCTCTCTCAAATAAATAAGTATAATTTAAAGATTATCTCTCTCAAATAAATAAGTCAAATTATTTTTCTCAACGGGAGGGAGAAGCAGACTCTCCACTGAGCAGGGAGCCTGATGCAGGGCTCAATACCAGGACCCTGGGATCATCACCTGAGCTGAAGGCAGACAACTTGAACCGACTAAGTCACCCAGGCACTCCAGTTGTTTATTTATTTATTTTTATTATGCATATGTTTTATCTCTCTTTTCTTCAAGTCTTTTTTTCGATCTTTTTACTTTTTTACTTTTTTCATAAAACTGAATTATTTCAAGATGACTTGGTCATCCTCTTTTATCCCACCCCATAGGTCATAGAGTACATTTTAACTGTTAAAATATTAGTATTTAAGTGCTGCCTACACAAATTAAGGCAAATTATCTGTGGTCTGTATTCCTGAAAATATTTTTTTTTTATTATGCCTTCCTATTCCAATGACATTTTATAAGGATCTAAATGTTTACATTTGTGATTATTTTTTTCAAAATAATAAAGCTATCACTTCATTCTTTTTTATATCTGATGTTATTTAAAAAATTTCTGTCAGTTGGATTCTTGTTTCTTTATTAATGAATTACTTTTTTTCTCTCTAACACTTATGATTTTTTTTGTCTTTGGTATGTATGCCCTAGTTTGGGATTCATAGAGTCAACTATAGTTATGAATATTTTCTTTCTTTTTTTGTATGTAAGTTTTAATCCAGTGTCTTGACTATTTTATGCTTGAGAAATAGATGTACACTAATATTCAAATATTTCTTTCCTTTTTCTTCTTTCCTTTAAAAAAAGTCATTTATTTTATTTTATTTAAAAAAATATTCATTTATTTGGAGTAGAGAGAGAGGGTCATGAAGAGTGGCTGATTATATACTTTCAATTTGGGAGGAGGTTGGGGATAGCACAAGCCTCCAAGGTATTTTATAAACAAGGTTTCCAGGACCTTGAGGGGGCTAGCTATTGTTAGGGAAAGGTCATTTATTACTATTTAGTAAAAACTCAGGGAAGAGACTCTTCTTATGTGTATCAGTGGGTATATGCTTGGGAGATGATTGCCAATGTATATCTTGAGGGCAGGGGTGGGGAATAGAGATAAAGAAGTTTCCAAAGTAATTTTTACATGTGAAAGTAGATTTTCAGTATCCTGGGGGGGTGGACTAAGAATGTTTTTTGCCCTGAGTAGATGTGTCCACATGGAAGCAGCTGAGTCCCCAAAGGAACTTCAAGGACTTGTCAACAGGCTATGAGTAGTAAGGAAATCTAATTTTTTCTCTAGCTTTTGTTCCACACGTATCACCTACATCTTACACCTCTTTTATATTGATAATTTTAATGCTTTGCTAGTATCCAGATGACTATATCCTTAAGTGACTTCTTATCTCTATTGAATCCATTACATATTCTATCCATTGTATTCTTAATTCAACTAGATTACATATATTTAATCTATTAGTACCACTAGGTTCTTATTCTTGTTTTTATTTCAAAATCTTTCCTTAATTCCTTACATTATTTATTGGGTATATTTTAAATCCCTGATATACTCACTTATTATATATAAGCTGTCAACCTTATTCTTATTTTGAGGTAGCTATATCTTTTTGGGTTTTAGGACATCATACCAACAATGCCAAATAATTTTCAGAAAACAGCAGGATATCCAAGAATTCAACTAAATTCTGACACTATCTACCTGAACATAGCGTAAGATTTCATCAGTTAAGGGATCAGTCCTCCAAGACTATCTCCAACCCCATCTCAGATGCCAGTCTCACTGTAGGCCCCAGGTTATTACCTGTGCTTGTGACTGAGCAACTACAGGTTGGAGGTCCCAATGGCCTACTTCTTACGTTCTTTTAATTTGCTACAGGGACTCACAAAACTCAGAAAAATACTTACTTTATGTTTGCCAGCTTATTAAAAGATATAATAGAAGATTTAAATCAATAGATAGATAAAGAAGTGCACAGGGCAAGGTATGGAGAATGGGCACAGAGCTTCTATTACCTTCTGTAAGACTGCCACTCTTCCTGCCTTTTCATACATTTAACAAACTAAAAGCTTTCTGAACCCAGTCCTTTCAGGTTTTCTGTGGAGGCTTCATAACATAGTCATGACTGACTAAATCATTGTCATTTGCTGATCTAATCTCCAGCTCCTCTTCCCTCCCCAGATACTCCTGAATTGGGAGGAAGGGGAGGCATGTTGGGCAAAAAGTTATGAAGGCTTTCACCAAGTGGTTGGTCCTTCAGGCAAACAGCCCTTGCCTTGAGTGAGGTCTGAAGGTCACTTCATTAACATAACAAAACACACCTCTCTCACCCTTATCACAGGAAATTCCAAGAGTTTTAGGAGCTGTGAGTCAGTAGCCATGGTTGAAAACCAAATATTCAGATGACCAAAATATATTTCTTGTAAACCACTATATTACCCTACATGCTTAAGTATTTAATTATGTGATCTTTTAAACTAATATTTTTCTAAGAGTCTAAACTGTTCTGTCAGTAATCTGGATTGGGGAGTGATGTACTGCCAAATTTCTGTCGTTTCAGTCCAGGAAGTCAAAGAGAAACAACAGGAGAGCCCCTTAGGGCAGGAAGTTCAAAGTAACAATGTTGACTACTACTCCCTTTTCTTGATTTTTTTTAAAACAAGCAAAGCATCTCTTCAGAGTTGCAGTTTAAAGCCAAGAACATGCGGAATTGGGAGAAGAAAATAGTTAAATTTGGAGACTTGCAGAGGTAGAATCAGAGTAGTGAAAGCCATTACAGTAACGGAACTAACTGAGGTCAGTCTTTGGTGAATCACAGAAACAGGTGGAGTTGTCAAACAAAGGAATCTTTGTTTACAACATACAAGGAGATCACAGGGAATAAGTTCCAAAGCCTTGACTGTTTGAACAGGAGAGAGATTTTTATTTAGTATTTAAGATGAATACTCAGAAGGGAGAGTTTTATTATCCCGTGTATGGTTGGTCATAAGGTTGTAGATGCATGCACATCCACATATGTATTTGTGCAATATGTATTGCATGTTCACCTGAATGAAGCTTGTATTCCACCGAGGGCAGAAACTTCAACGTTAGAATAAAGCAGAGGTAACTGTTGGACAAGGGAAAGGGACTCTGCAGGCTTCAAGAGCAGATATAAACTAGATGGGGTCTTGGGCTCATTTTCTGGGACAAGGAATGCAAGGCCTTGATTACTTTTGAAATATCACTAGGAGTTTTACCACTGATTTATTGTCTCAATAGCTTAGGCTATTTCCTGGTCTGGTGGTGACTGTTAGTTTTCCCATTGCCTTGTTCCCTCAAAATCCTTAACTAGTGAGGTTTTTGCATTTCTTTGTAAGAGCCTCCCAGGAAATTTTGGAAGAAGTGTGCTTGGGCAAGTACACAGGTGGGGTATAGATCATTGAAAATAGCTGGGGACAAAAAATGACTTTTCTTATGTCAGGAAAACTATATCTCATCTTTAATTTTCTGGGAACCTCTAACTCTTTCTGCTGATGTTACCAGCAGGCATCTGAGATATTACTGATTGTTCTCTTGAACCTAAGGAAAAGGAAATGTAGAAAGCAAAAGACAGAACTTTAAAATCTATCCTGCAACTCATAATTCACTGCAGCCACCTCTCTGTCTTTCCCTTTCTCTTTTTCTATTTCTCTCTCACTTTCTCTCTCACATACGCACAACACACGCAAATCAACTTAAAACAATTTTTAATTGTCCCTATTCCATTTTAATATACTTGAGGCATGATCATTTTCTTAGTAAATACAAGAAAAAAAATCTAGGATTCCATCAATCTGTGTGATTAAAGTATTGAGGAATTTACTTCCAATAGCACTTATAAAAACATATTTTATTTAAGTAATATTTTATAATCAGGTGCCTGCATTTTTCTTATTCTCCAACTAGTGTTATTTGGCAATTAATATTTTGTCAATCAATATTCCCCTATATCTGAATGTGTGGGCAGTGAGAGATGAGTTAGAGGCAAGGATGGTGAACACTCCCAACAACTGCAGACTACATATATCTTAAGCCATGATTTTCTTTGCAAAGGTCAACATTGATAATGTTCTAGTCATACCTCCGTGTACCAGGAAAGAAGTAGCATATTTCTTGAAAGACACAGCTATCAAATCTCCATTGAGAAACCGTAAAGATGGAGAAGGGATTTGCAAATTATATATCTGATAATGGACATCTACTCTGATTATTAAAAAATGAATAAAAATAAAAAACCTTACTAATAACCAAACAGAGTATCCAATTTTACATGTGAAGGAAATAATGGAAGAGACATGTCACCAAAAGGATATGGATGGCTTATAAGCACATGACAAATTTCTCAACATTTAGACATTAAAGAAATACAAATTAAAATCATAATGAGACATGCTTACATATCTATTAGAATGGCTAAAATTATAAAGGCTAATTGTACTTCGTCTAAGCTAGATTGAGAAGCAACAAAAAATCTAAACTGTTGTTGGCATATATCATGATACAACCACTTTGGAAAATAGTCTGAAAATTTTTTTAAATGCAAAATATGTTGCAGTTACACAAATAGCCATTTTACTTCTAGGCATTTAACCAAGAGAAACAAACCCTATGTTCATACAAGGACTTGTATATGAATTTCATAGCAGCTTTATTTTTAAGAATTGAAAACAATGGAAATGTTCATCAATGTCCATCAATAGAGCAAAGACAAATTATAATCTATTCATTAAAGAGATTACTATTCAACATCAAAATGAACTATTTACAGTTGGAGATTCTCAAAATAATGATGCTGAGAAAAGAAAAGCCAGGCAATGAATAGTATATACTGTGTGATTCCATGACTATAAAAAAATCTAGAAAATACAAATTTATATATAGTCACAGTCACCAAATATATTGGTGAGATTTTAGTGCCTTCTTCTGTGCTCCCATAGCTTCCTACACTTGGATCTCCGAGCATTTGTTACACCATGTGAAAATATGAACTCTTTTTCTTTATTCTGTCTTACTACAATAAGAATCCTTGAAATTTTATGGACATTTGAACTCTCAGTTATTAGCAGAAATTCTATCACACAGTAAGTTTCCAAATATAAAAGCCAGAGTTTTACAATGACTTCTAAGCTTTTACATGATCTAGCCACTCATTTAACCTCTGTGACCTCTTTCCCTGCTACTCTTCAGTCACTCACAGTGGCCTCCTTGCTATTCCTCAGATATGCCAGGCATGATCCAACCTTATGGCCTTCAAGATAGCCAATTCCTTTGTCTGGAGTGACCTTATTGCTGATAGTTCTGGGCAAATTCATCACCTTTCCATACCTTTGTTCAATTGTCAGCTTCATTGTAACTACCCTGATCTTCCTATTAAAAATTTTAACTCCCCATCCCCTGCCTAGCAACCTTGATTTTTCTCACCCTGATCGAATTTTTCTTTTTCCCCATTATACTCATCAATTTTGAATGCACTATGCAATTTTTATTAAGGTTTATAGCTTTTAATTGTCTCACCCATGAAAATAAAAGTTCTACAAAGCCAAGTATTTCATTTACCAGTGTAGTCTGAAGTAATATCTGCCATATAATAGGTTCAATAGACAATTGGTAAATTTCAGAATAAATTAATGTTGAGAGTATACTGAATTTCATAAGTCATTTCAATAATTTTTTCCACAATATAAACTATGTAAAACATACCTTAAATTTACTTTCAAAATATTTTATAGTATATAATGGACAATATACATAAGCCTTAAAGAAACAATCATATAAATAACCATTTCATACCTACTTAAAAACTGCATAATACCACACTCCTAGATCCTCTCTGAACGTTCTAAATTAACCCTTCAAAGGAAATACATTTTTAAAAATAACAGATTTTTTGTCAAATAATTTAATAAAATAAAAGTTTCATTCATCTATGTAGATCATAATAAATGTTTTTAATAAGCATGAAATTATAACTCTGAAGTGTGCTAAAATGAAACCACCTGCGAAGGGTGAGAGAACAAAAATAAACATCATTTTTCCAAATAAGAGGAATTTATTACTTTTGAATCCAAGCATGTGGATTTGTTCAAACTGGCAATAAAGGAATATGGAAACACAAATCATAGAAAGTCATATTTTAGATTTCTAAAAGACTTTGAAGTGAAGAGTATACATTTTTTAAATGCTACATAATGCTACATAATGACAAGATGCCAGGTTGTGACAAATAGCATTTTAAAAGCTCTACTCATAATGGAACGGAAGGTGTCATTTCCCTATAATTTTATATATATTATTAATTTACCATATCTGGATACAACATATTACCAAACAGATGTTCATCAAAGACTAAATCATTTTTAATGGAAAATAATTTGAACCTACATGTATTAATCATTTTTTTCGATCTAACATTTATAGTCTCGCTAAACATTTTATCAGTTGTCGACAAAATTCAAAAAAAATAGGATAAAAAGTCGTGTTTGGAAAAGTAGATTTTTTTTTTCAAATTTGCATTTAAATGAAAATATTTGATGATATTTTTAAAACTTTAAATGTAATTTTATATATATCTGACCTATCAGATGATATAAAATTTTTGGAGAAAATATGACATATTTTTTGATCTTGGTTGAAGGTATTAATAAAGAGCAACTGTTTGTATTATTTGTATTGTGATATCTTAATTAATAAACATGAATAACTGGTATAAAATATGTTTTTTAAAAAATTTTATTTATTTACTTGACAGAGATCACAGGAAGGCAGAGAGGCAGCCAGAGAGAGAGGAATGGAAGCAGGCTCCCTGCTGAGAAGGAGAGCCCACTGTGAAACTCAATCCCAGGAACCTGGAATCATGACCTGAGCCGAAGGCAGAGATTTTAACCCACTGAGCCACCCAGGCGCCCTAAAATATGTTTATATATATATATATATATATATATATATATATATATATATATAGAATTATAGTTCTTGCCAAAATATGGAACTAGCTGGAACTGAATGCCTCTTTCAAAGTCAGCTCTGGAGAAATTATGCAAGTGTAATATGGAACTATTTCAGATATTAACCAAAAACAAAGAAATGATGATAAATTCCTTTAAAGACTCAAAGTTGCTCTTGACTGGTATGTTTCAAGCTCTATTCCTGGTTTGAAGACAGGTTTTAACAGGCCTGTCACTGTAGAAATCAGCTGGATGTTTAGAGGCTATCAGAACTGTTCAAAAACCTTGAAGGGGTAAGGACTTGAAAATTCTTTAGAGAGATTAGCTCCCTAAGGCATTATTCCTCCACACGTTTTCCTCCAATCAATTAAGACTGATGGATGAGGGGCACCTGAGTGGCTCTCTCATCACGTGGGTGGTGGGTTAAGCCTCTGCCTTCATCTCAAGTCATGGTCTCTGGGTCCTGGGATCCAGCCCCACATCGGGCTCTGCTCAAAAGGAAGCCTGCTTCCCTCCCTGCTTGCCTGCCTCTCTGCTTACTTGTGATCTCTCTCTCTCTCTCTTTATCTCTCTCTGTGTCCAATAAATAAATAAAATCTTTAAAAAAAAGGCTGATGGATGATAAATTATGAAAACTGCTCCCTCCAAATGATGCTTCTTCATAAGGATTTAAGAATTTAAAATTGTAAGAATTTAAAATTAAAACTTGATCGTAGGATTTATCTTATAGAATAACATCAAGTGAAGGCAGTTATTATTAGTTTTGAAGTATTTGTGATTCTGAATTCTTGGCCTCATTAGTAAATTTATTTTTAAATTCTCCCATGGAGTGGTGATTGGCCTTCAGTCTTTCATTGATGTACATCATTGGGTCAAATGAGATGTGTGTGCCCAGAACTATATATAATCTTCTTTGTATATCACTGGAGATGGCATTTCTGAGTTTTGTTCAATTGAATTTGGACAGATGTTTTAATAGTCACTTCTAGAGTTGGCCCTGGAGAATATCTTCCTTTTTTTCTCTTCCCGATTCTCTGAAAAACCCTGACTAATTCACATTATCACAGTGATATCACAATTCAAGTTTTTCCAAACACTATAGCTGAAAAATAGAAGGAAGCTACTCAGAATGTAATACTATTGTGAATGATTGAGAAAGAAAACATTATTATAATTAAGCTACCAGGTTTCAATGTATTTTATTGTTGCTTAGAAAATCCTAGCATACCCAGACTTTACAGAGATTTGATAATCCGAAGAGGAGCTGAACTCATGGATCAAAATAACTATGCATATAAAAAGTACAATTACTTACCTAAAAAAGATGATGTGGTTAACTTTATATTGCAATCCAAGTGTTATTGGAACAGGAATTAAAAAAATAGCTTAGGGGCGCCTAGGTGGCGCAGTGGATTAAGCCACTGCCTTCAGCTCAGGTCATGATCTCAGGGTCCTGGGATCAAGTCCTGCATCAGGCTCTCTGCTCAGCAGGGAGTCAGCTTCCCTCTCTCTCTCTCTCTCTCTCTGCCTGCCCTCCATCTACTTGTGATCTCTCTCTGTCAAATAAATAAAGAAAGAAAATCTTAAAAAAAAATGGAATGACTGTACTTTTAAAAAATAGCTTGAAAGGGGCGCCTGGGTGGCTCAGTGGGTTAAGCCGCTGCCTTCGGTTCAGGTCGTGATCTCAGGGTCCTGGAATCAAGCCCCACATCGGGCTTTCTGCTCAGCAGGTAGCCTGCTTCCCTTCCTCTCTCTCTGCTCGCCTCTCTGCCTACTTGTGATCTCTCACTGTCAAATAAATAAGTAAAATATTTTTAAAAATAGCTTAAAAGTATATGATAAAATAATAATATACATATACAAAGAAAAGATACTATACTGTGAATATAAATTAAGTGAAACTTGTTGAAATAAAGAATACAATAAATGGAGACTAAGATGAATATAGCTGTAAAATGAATAAATGAGTTGGGAAAAACAAACAAACAAACAAATTAATGACTTCTGCCCAAATGCCGCAGAAAAGAAAAAAAAAATAAAGAAAATATTTAAATAAGTACTGAGATAAATTTTGGAGAATTAAAGAAAGATAAAAATTACCAGACTTAAAATGATGCCAAACATGAGAAATCAGAAACAAAACAAAACAAAATCCACACACACACAAAACCACTCATATACATTATGGTGAGTTTTAAGAATATCAAAAACATAGAAGAGCATAAATGATGCCCAAGAGAAGAACAGATCACCTAAAATGTACAAGAATAATACTGACAGCAGAATTCTCAATAGTAATAGCATATAAAGGAGACAGCTGGGGGTTTGTATAGATGGAAAAGATATTTGAAACTAGATATTATACATCAAGCCAAATTATTGATTAAATTTGAGAGCACAGTAAAAATACAATGAAGCATGTTAGGTCTTAGAACATTTATCACACAGAGACACACATTTTAGAAAACTTCCTTGGAGGACAGCTCAATTTAGATAGAGAAAACAGAATTATGTACTCAAAGGCACATTTTGAAGGAAGGATTGAATATAGTCTGCACTGCAAATATTCTTTAATCGTATGTTCTGAATTTTCTAAATTTAAGAAGTATTTGTTCAAATATTTATTTTAAATAAACCCTAGGAGACTTTTTCTTGGATTCTGGAAAATCAGTCCATTTGGATACAAATCTTTTTGTCACTGATGGAAATTTTGATAGCCCTTAACAGTGGAATGCCTAATGTATTGTTACAGCAATTGTAATTTGCCAATACATGGGTGATGTGTGTGTGTTGTGTGTGTTTATTATTATTTTTGATGGTTTTACTCTTCTATGAGATTTTTAAGTAGACATAATTTTAATAAATTATGATTTGTTGAAATTTATCTGAGGTTATATGTAATAAAATGAAATTTGTGTGAACTAAAGAAGTGCGTCTCCATTTTTTTGTTTTAAGAGTAGAGTGGTCTTTAAAAATTGTCCAAAGAAGTACATTATATTCATTATTAAATTTGATAATATACAATAAAGTATTTATGGGCATATGGAACCATATCAAATTCTACTATTAATTCATATTAATAATTACCATAAGAGGAAAAAGGGATATTTTTCAAAATGAAAATTAGCGTATTTTTCAGAATATGATATAGTGTTATTCACTGAACAGAGGGAACAAATGTCAAAGTTTAACACAGTTTACAGAATGTTTTAACATAAATTGAAATTTAAATCTGACCAAATTTCACAGTTTTAAGTAAAATGGTAGCACTTATAGTTGGGGATGCCCAGCTTGCTCAGGGCGGAACACCGCCCCTTCACAGAAGCTGGGCAGCGGGGGATACCTCGCTTGCTCATGGCTGAATGCAGCCCCCTCACAGAAGCTGCGCTGGCTGGAAGCCCGGCCGGCCCAGGGCGGAATGCCGCCTGCCTGCCTCCCTTATCCGCCATAGAGCCTTTCTCTTCCCAGAAGTGCCTGTTGTTAGTTAGAAGAGTTCTTTCAATGTGCTTGTTTAACTATAAACTTTATCCTCCTTCTTGCTTGTAAGCAAGATGGGATTAACATTTGACCTTCCTCAATCCTTTTATTGGCTATTGTTTTCTATCCAATAAAAGTGAGACTGTCTAGTTGCTCTTGGCAGACGTCCTTTTCGACTGTTGTCCCTTGCTCCCAGTCTTTTCCAGCTGACTGGTTTGTGCCTAATTCTTCCCTCGTCGCCATCTGGAAGCGGCACCCAAGCTTTCTTGGGCTTCCTGTTTTTGGTGTTCTGTTCCACTCATCGCTGCCACCGCCCCCAGGTCCTCAAAATGGTTTTCTATGGTATCTTCCAGAAAACTTCTGATGTCCTCTTTAGTATGTAGGCTACATCAGTAGGGAATAGCATTAAAACCTCTTCTGTTCCATGTGGATATTCACGTCATTGAGCACCTCTTGGTCAAAGTCTGCCCTTTTCTGTTGGTCTGTTTTCTCTGGTCACTTCAGGAGTCCTTTTGTAAGAAATCCTATCCCATCAGATGCTCCTCTCACTCTCTTTCTCCCTTACTCTTGCTCTGGCTTCTTTCTTCAGATTTGCCGGGGAATGACGAGTCCTTTTCATTCCTATGAAGATAGAAGAATTGGCTAATCCACAGATACCATTTTTAGTGATATACAAGTGTATATATAATAACTGATATGGAGATGTACATGTGCACCTACATATATATTCTTTAATCTATAAAGTATGGAGGTTGGATTAAGTCTGAAGTCTCTCATACAGCTTGATAACCTGTGACTCTTTGATCAATAACTTCCATTTTCCCACAGGTCAGAGAAATGGGAAAAAATGCACATATGAACATATGTAGCACGTTAAAAAATGATCACAAATCCTATGACTCCCCATTCCCTTTGATTCACATGGGCTATGTGACTGTGTTAAACAGTGAAATAAACGTGTCAGTTTCAGGCCCAAGTCCAAAAGGAACCCCTCTCCTGGAACATTTGCTATTGGAGCTCTGAGTGGACAGGAAATAAGTCCAACAACCTTGTTACAAAGACTGCACGGAAGTGGAGGGCCATCTGAGCCTCATCTCCCAACTGTACCCATCAAAGTGACAGGCATGTGCATAAAGTCATCCTGAATCCTCTAGACCAAGCAGCCGCCTGCTGAAGGCCACCACCCACTGACCTCAGTTAATGCCGTATTAAGCATAAAAATTGCCCCATGAGATCCTGCCCTAATTTCTGACCCCCAAAACAATGTAATATGACAAAAGGGTTGTTTTAAGCCCCCAAATTTTGAAATCATTACATAACTAATTGGGTAACATGGCAAATACGTATCCAAACTAATGTAAATCAAGGAATATGTTTAAAGGCACCAAGTTATCTTAAAAAGTTCTCTGAACACACAGAAAAACAGAAAGAGACCCATAACTACAGAGAACAAATTGATCGTTTCCAAAGAGGAGGCAGTGGGTGGACAGGCAAAATGCGTGAAATACAGTGGGAGATAACAGGCTTCCAGTTACAAAATTAATAAGTTGCAGGACGAAAGGCACAGCATAGGGAATATGGTTGGTGGTCCAGTACGGCGAGCACAGCATAACATACAGACTTGTCAAATCTTGTTGTTTTATATCTGAAACGAATGCAACATTGTGGGTCAGCTATAATTCAATTAAAAAATCAAAGGAAGTTTAAAAAAATTAAGAGTGAGCTCTGTTATCCAAATAGGACATACGAGATGGATTTCCCATCATACCATAAATTGAAAACGACTTCTCTTGATAGAACAATGCTTTCCTTAGTCTTAGTCCCTACTCCCTCCACAAAAACAAAATTTCAAAACAAAACAAAAAAACAAAAAACAAAAAAACAACTACTTTTGAAAAACATCTTGGTATTTTGAAAATTATAACTGCAGTGAGTGATGAGAGTGAAAACGAACTGATAATCCACGTTTCCTCATTTCTTATCCCTTTTATGAAGATGAACAGTAAAATCATATGTAAGAATTAACCAGAGAGAGGTCCATTTTCCACTCACTATAATCAAGCTGGAATTCTCAACTATTATTTAGTATTAGTTGATTCTGGTGGCAAATGCAAATATGGTTTCACTTCTTGGGCACATGAGGAAGATTTGGTTGGTGAAACAGACATACCAGGTTGGCCCAGTCCTGCACTGCCAGGGTTCAGAAAATTGCAAGATACAACCTGACACTTAAAACTTCCCATCAACAACTACCGCTGCCCCCCCCCCCAACATCTTTTTTTTTTTTTTTTTTTTTTTTTTTAATTTATTTTTTATTTTCAGCATAACAGTATTCATTATTTTTCACCACACCCAGTGCTCCATGCAATTCGTGCCCTTTATAATACCCACCACCTAGTACCCCAACCTCCCACCCCCACCCCTTCAAAACCCTCAGATTGTTTTTCAGAGTCCATAGTCTCTCATGGTTCACCTCCCCTTCCAATTTCCCCCAACTCCCTTCTCCTCTCTAACTCCCCATGTCCTCCATGCTATTTGTTATGCTCCACAAATAAGTGAAACCATATGATAATTGACTCTCTCTGCTTGACTTATTTCACTCAGCATAATAATCTCTTCCAGTCCCGTCCATGTTGCTACAAAAGTTGGGTATTGGTCCTTTCTTTTTTTTTTTTTTTTATAAACATATATTTTTATCCCCAGGGGTACAGGTCTGTGAATCACCAGGTTTACACACTTCACAGCACTCACCAAAGCACATACCCTCCGCAATGTCCATAATCCCACCCCCTTCTCCCAAACCCCCTCCCCCCAGCAACCCTCAGTTTGTTTTGTGAGATTAAGAGTCACTTATGGTTTGTTTCCCTCCCAATCCCATCTTGTTTCATTTATTCTTCTCCTACCCACTTAAGCCTCCATGTTGCATCACCACTTCCTCATATCAGGGAGATCATATGATAGTTGTCTTTCTCTGCTTGACTTATTTCGCTAAGCATGATACGCTCTAGTTCCATCCATGTTGTCGCAAATGGCAAGATTTCATTTCTTTTGATGGCTGCATAGTATTCCATTGTGTATATATACCACATCTTCTTGATCCATTCATCTGTGGATGGACATCTAGGTTCTTTCCATAGTTTGGCTATTGTGGACATTGCTGCTATAAACATTCGGGTGCATGTGCCCCTTTGGATCACTACATTTGTATCTTTAGGGTAAATACCCAATAGTGCAATTGCTGGGTCATAGGGCAGTTCTATTTTCAACATTCTGAGGAACCTCCATGCTGTTTTCCAGAGTGGCTGCACCAGCTTGCATTCCCACCAACAGTGTAGGAGGGTTCCCCTTTCTCCACATCCTCGCCAGCATCTGTCATTTCCTGACTTGTTGATTTTAGCCATTCTGACTGGTGTGAGGTGATATCTCATTGTGGTTTTGATTTGTATTTCCCTGATGCCGAGTGATATGGAGCACTTTTTCATGTGTCTGTTGGCCATCTGGATGTCTTCTTTGCAGAAATGTCTGTTCATGTCCTCTGCCCATTTCTTGATTGGATTATTTGTTCTTTGGGTGTTGAGTTTGCTAAGTTCTTTATAGATTCTGGACACTAGTCCTTTATCTGATATGTCGTTTGCAAATATCTTCTCCCATTCTGTCAGTTGTCTTTTGATTTTGTTAACTGTTTCCTTTGCTGTGCAAAAGCTTTTGATCTTGATGAAATCCCAATAGTTCATTTTTTCCCTTGCTTCCCTTGCCTTTTGCGTTGTTCCTAGGAAGATGTTGCTGCGGCAGAGGTCGAAGAGGTTGCTGCCTGTGTTCTCCTCAAGGATTTTGATGGATTCCTTTCGCACATTGAGGTCCTTCATCCATTTTGAGTCTATTTTTGTGTGTGGTGTAAGGAAATGGTCCAATTTCATTTTTCTGCATGTGGCTGTCCAATTTTCCCAGCACCATTTATTGAAGAGGCTGTCTTTTTTCCATTGGACATTCTTTCCTGCTTTGTCGAAGATGAGTTGACCATAGATTTGAGGGTCTATTTCTGGGCTCTCTATTCTGTTCCATTGATCTATGGGTCTGTTTTTGTGCCAGTACCATGCTGTCTTGATGATGACAGCTTTGTAATAGAGCTTGAAGTCCGGAATTGTGATGCCACCAACGTTGGCTTTCTTTTTCAATATCCCTTTGGCTATTCGAGGTCTTTTCTGGTTCCATATAAATTTTAGCATTATTTGTTCCATTTCTTTGAAAAAGATGGATGGTACTTTGATAGGAATTGCATTAAATGTGTAGATTGCTTTAGGTAGCATAGACATTTTCACAATATTTATTCTTCCAATCCAGGAGCATGGAACATTTTTCCATTTCTTTGTGTCTTCTTCAATTTCTTTCATGAGTACTTTATAGTTTTCTGAGTATAGATTCTGTGTCTCTTTGGTTAGGTTTATTCCTAGGTATCTTATGGTTTTGGATGCAATTGTAAATGGGATTGACTCCTTAATATCTCTTTCTTCTGTCTTGCTGTTGGTGTAGAGAAATGCAACTGATTTCTGTGCATTGATTTTATATCCTGACACTTTACTGAATTCCTGTATAAGTTCTAGCAGTTTTGGAGTGGAGTCTTTTGGGTTTTCCACATATAGTATCATATCATCTGCGAAGAGTGATAATTTGACTTCTTCTTTGCCAATTTGGATGCCTTTAATTTCATTTTGTTGTCTGATTGCTGAGGCTAGGACCTCTAGTACTATGTTGAATAGCAGTGGTGATAATGGACATCCCTGCCGTGTTCCTGACCTTAGTGGAAAAGCTTTCAGTTTTTCTCCATTGAGAATGATATTTGCGGTGGGTTTTTCATAGATGGTTTTGATGATATTGAGGTATGTGCCCTCTATCCCTACACTTTGAAGAGTTTTGATCAGGAAGGGATGCTGTACTTTGTCAAATGCTTTTTCAGCATCTATTGAAAGTATCATATGGTTCTTGTTCTTTCTTTTATTGATGTGTTGTATCACATTGACTGATTTGCGGATGTTGAACCAACCTTGCAGCCCTGGAATAAATCCCACTTGGTCGTGGTGAATAATCTTTTTAATGTACTGTTGAATCCTATTGGCTAGTATTTTGTTGAGTATTTTCGCATCTGTGTTCATCAAGGATATCGGTCTATAGCTCTCTTTTTTGGTGGGATCCTTGTCTGGTTTTGGGATCAAGGTGATGCTGGCCTCATAAAATGAGTTTGGAAGTTTTCCTTCCATTTCTATTTTTTGGAACAGTTTCAGGAGAATAGGAATTAGTTCTTCTTTAAATGTTTGGTAGAATTCCCCCGGGAAGCCATCTGGCCCTGGGCTTTTGTTTGTTTGGAGATTTTTAATGACTGTTTCAATCTCCTTACTGGTTATGGGTCTGTTCAGGCTTTCTATTTCTTCCTGGTTCAGTTGTGGTAGTTTATATGTTTCTAGGAATGCATCCATTTCTTCCAGATTCTCAAATTTATTGCCGTAGAGTTGCTCATAGTATGTTCTTATAATAGTTTGTATTTCTTTGGTGTTAGTTGTGATCTCTCCTCTTTCATTCATGATTTTATTTATTTGGGTCCTTTCTCTTTTCTTTTTGATAAGTCGGGCCAGGGGTTTATCAATTTTATTAATTCTTTCAAAGAACCAGCTCCTACTTTCGTTGATTTTTTCTATTGTTTTTTTGGTTTCTATTTCATTGATTTCTGCTCTGATCTTTATGATTTCTCTTCTCCTGCTGGGCTTAGGGTTTCTTTCTTGTTCTTTCTCCAGCTCCTTTAGGTGTAGGGTTAGGTTGTGTACCTGAGACCTTTCTTGTTTCTTGAGAAAGGCTTGTACCGCTATATATTTTCCTCTCAGGACTGCCTTTATTGTGTCCCACAGATTTTGAACTGTTGTATTTTCATTATCATTTGTTTCCATGATTTTTTTCAATTCTTCTTTAATTTCCCGGTTGACCCATTCATTCTTTAGAAGGATACTGTTTAGTCTCCATGTATTTGGGTTCTTTCCAAACTTCCTTTTGTGGTTGAGTTCTAGCTTTAGAGCATTGTGGTCTGAAAATATGCAGGGAATGATCCCAATCTTTTGATACCGGTTGAGTCCTGATTTAGGACCAAGGATGTGATCTATTCTGGAGAATGTTCCATGTGCACTAGAGAAGAATGTGTATTCTGTTGCTTTGGGATGAAATATTCTGAATATATCTGTGATGTCCATCTGGTCCAGTGTGTCGTTTAAGGCCTTTATTTCCTTGCTGATCTTTTGCTTGGATGACCTGTCCATTTCAGTGAGGGGAGTGTTAAAGTCCCCTACTATTAGTGTATTGTTGTTGATGTGTTTCTTTGATTTTGTTATTAATTGGTTTATATAGTTGGCTGCTCCCACGTTGGGGGCATAGATATTTAAAATTGTTAAATCTTCTTGTTGGACAGACCCTTTGAGTATGATATAGTGTCCTTCCTCATCTCTTATTATAGTCTTTGGCTTAAAATCTAATTGATCTGATATAAGGATTGCCACTCCTGCTTTCTTCTGATGTCCATTAGCATGGTAAATTCTTTTCCACCCCCTCACTTTAAATCTGGAGGTGTCTTCGGGTTTAAAATGAGTTTCTTGGAGGCAACATATAGATGGGTTTTGTTTTTTTATCCATTCTGATACCCTGTGTCTTTTGACAGGGGCATTTAGCCCATTCACATTCAGGGTAACTATTGAGAGATATGAATTTAGTGCCATTGTATTGCCTGTAAGGTGACTGTTACTGTATATGGTCTCTGATCCTTTCTGATCTACCACTTGTAGGCTCTCTCTTTGCTTAGAGGACCCCTTTCAATATTTCCTGTAGAGCTGGTTTGGTATTTGCAAATTCTTTCAGTTGTTGTTTGTCCTGGAAGCTTTTAATCTCTCCTTCTATTTTCAATGATAGCCTAGCTGGATATAGTATTCTGGGCTGCATGTTTTTCTCGTTTAGTGCTCTAAAAATATCATGCCAGCTCTTTCTGGCCTGCCAGGTCTCTGTGGATAAGTCAGCTGCCAATCTAATATTTTTACCATTGTATGTTACAGACTTCTTTTCCCGGGCTGCTTTCAGGATTTTCTCTTTGTCACTGAGACTTGTAAATTTTACTATTAGGTGACGGGGTGTGGGCCTATTCTTATTGATTTTGAGGGGCGTTCTCTGAACCTCCTGAATTTTGATGCTCGTTCCCTTTGCCATATTGGGGAAATTCTCCCCAATAATTCTCTCCAGTATACCTTCTGCTCCCCTCTCTCTTTCTTCTTCTTCTGGAATCCCAATTATTCTAATGTTGTTTTGTCTTATGGTGTCACTTAATTCTCGAATTCTCCCCTCGTGGTCCAGTAGCTGTTTGTCCCTCTTTTGCTCAGCTTCTTTATTCTCTGTCATTTGGTCTTCTATATCACTAATTCTTTCTTCTGCCTCATTTATCCTAGCAGTGAGAGCCTCCATTTTTGATTGCACCTCATTAATAGCTTTTTTGATTTCAACTTGGTTAGATTTTAGTTCTTTTATTTCTCCAGAAAGGGCTTTTATATCTCTCGAGAGGGTTTCTCTAATATCTTCCATGCCTTTTTCGAGCCCGGCTAGAACCTTGAGAATTGTCATTCTGAACTCTAGATCTGACATATTACCGATGTCTGTATTGATTAGGTCCCTAGCCTTTGGTACTGCCTCTTGTTCTTTTTTTTGCGTTGAATTTTTACGTCTTGTCATTTTGGCCAGATAAGAGTAAATGAAGGGGCAAGTAAAATACTAAAACGGTGGCAACAACCCCAGGAAAATATGCTTTAACTAAATTAGAAGAGATCCAAAATCGTGAGTGGGGAGAAAGGGGATAAAAAGAGGTTCAAAAAGGAAGAAAGAAAAAAAAAAAAAAGAAAAGAAAAAAAAATTTTTTTAAAAAAAGAAAACACCTGAGAAAAATGTAAAAAAGAAAAAATATATATATTAGATAAACTAGTAAAAAATCGTTAAAAAAGAAAAAGGTAACAGTTAAAAAAAAAAAATTTTACCCGAAGGCGAGAAGAAAAAGAAAAAAAGAAAAAAAAATGAAAAAGAAAAAATTAAATTAACTGCAAGACTAAAAAAAAATCACAGGAAAAAAGCCATGAGTTCCGTGCTTGGCTTTCTCCTCCTCTGGAATTCTGCTGCTCTCCTTGTTATTGAAACCGCACTCCTTGGTAGGTGAACTTGGTCTCGGCTGGATTTCTTGTTGATCTTCTGGGGGAGGGGCCTGTTGTAGTGATTCTCAAGTGTCTTTGCCCCAGGCGGAATTACACCGCCCTTACCCGGGGCCGGGGTGAGTAATCCGCTCAGGTTTGCTTTCAGGAGCTTTTGTTCCCTGAGCGCTTTCCGTAGAGTTCCGGAGGACGGGAACACAAATGGCGGCCTCCTGGTCTCCGGCCCGGAGGAGCCGAGAGCCCAGGGCTCCACTCCTCAGTGCGCCCTCAGAGAACAGCGCCCAGTTACTCCCGTCTGCCTGACCTCCGGCCGCGCTCCGAGCTCACCGAGCCTGCGATCGGTTCAAGGTAACACCGAGCTGTGAGCTTACTGTCGGCTCTGTTTCTGTAGCCGGCTTTCCCGTTCCAATACCCGCAAGCTCTGCGACACTCAGACACCCCCGATCCTTCTGTGACCCTGCGGGACCTGAGGCCACGCTGACCCCGCGTGGGCTTCGCCCCGGTTTAGCCTCTGGACTGATGTCCCTCAGCGGAACAGACTTTTAAAAGTCCTGATTTTGTGCGCGGTTGCTCTGCCGCTTGCCGGGAGCCGGCCCCTCCCCCCGGGGTCTATCTTCCCGTCGCTTTGGATTCACTTCTCCACCGGTCCTACCTTTCAGAAAGTGGTTGTTTTTCTGTTTCCAGAATTGCTGTTCTTCTTCTCTTCGGTCTGCCGATGGATTTTCAGGTGTTTGCAATCTTTAGATAAGCTATCTAGCTGATCTCCGGCTAGCTGAAGCAGTCTCAGCTTGCTACTTCTCCACCATCTTGACTCCTCCTGCCCCCCCCCAACATCTTGTTTCTTCCCACAGACAGCTCATACTGAGACCTGTCCACTGTCAGGGTCAAGCTAAAGGGGGATGCCCACAAACTAGGTGGGAAATGAGAGGATGCAACTGCAGCTCTCTGGGGATGCCTAAGGCCACTGAATGCCCCGTCATGATTCTCCAGCACAGATGGGGGCAGCCTGCACCACGTGGGTGGAGCTCTAGGACACAGAAAGTACTGGAGTGGCAGTCAACAAACAAATGTGTTTGTGTAATATATAAACCCCCATAGGGTTGTCAATTGGTGGGATTCACTTTTTCTAACTGTTCACCCCATGACATACAACTTCAGGAAACCCAGAGCCCATGGATTATTGTTGAAGGGCACATTCGGACTCAATCAAAGTGTAACTAAGCGTAATCATACAAATAAATACAAATATCATTAAAAAATCAATACCACCTCAAACTTTCTTTTTCATTCCCAAATGAGCTTTTATGGGTTTTAATATCAATTAATGTGCTTATAGAACTGGTAAAAAAAACAGTCAATGATGAAATTTTAAAATTACCACTCTGCTTTCCCTAATTTCTGTTGATGTACTTTTATCTCACACAAAAATGAATTACTAAGGAATAAATCATACTTCACTGAACACGTTTCAGCTGAAATGATGCACCAAGATGTACAGCTTTGGTCAGGCTTATACTGTTGTTGTCAACATAGTATATGGGGTGTAAGAGCTACTGTCTTTTCCTTCTCCCATGAATATTAGTCCTAACAGATTCTTCACGTGGAAAGAAAACTTAGTCTAGAAGATACACTAATTCCTCTCCTCCCTGGTGAAAAATACTGTTAGAGGTATTAGTTTTAGATAGAGAAGCAAGTTCACTTTGGAAAAAAGCACACACACAAAACCCTCCAACATGACCTTTAATACAGTGATAAGGGTGAAAGTGTAAACTTCATTTGGAAACAGCACTCAAAATACTGTTTTGAAGGGCGTTTACAACAGCGGTATACTCTTTGAAAAGATTTTTCAGATCAACTGATTGAATCATATTTAATTTACCTAGGGACAATTAGATAAAATTTAAAATTCCAAACAAAAACTTTTAGGACACAAATAAAATTATATGTGCTTTTATTCCTGCAACTATCTCCAAAATCTAATATTCAATGGTTTAAATTGCTGCATTTCTCATTTGCAATGCAGATGAAGAGAGGAACACAGCAGACACATGTGAGATGAGGTGTGAGGCATAAAAGGGAGCACAGGAGGCAACTGACCAGCTGAATGGCGACTGCCCCAAAGATGACCATATCCTGAGCCCAAGAAGCTCTGAGTACTTTACCTTACCTGGCAAATGGGATTTAGCAAGCATGATTAAATTAAGGTGTGAGGGGGGAGAGATTATCCTGGATTACCTCGGTGGTCCCAATGTAATCATGAGGATCCATAAGGAGACAGAAGGATCAGAATCAGAAGGCAATGTGAAGTTGGAAACAGAGGAATAAAAGGTGGTGCAATGAAGGGCCACAAGTCAGGGAATGCAGGCAGCTTTAGAAGCAGGACAAGGCAAGAAAGTGGATTCTCCTCTAGAGCCTCCAGAAGGAACACAGGCTGCTAACACCCCGATTTTACCACACTGACACTGATTTTTGAACTTCTGACCTCCAGAACTGCAAGATAATCAATTTGTGTTGTTTCAAGCCACTGAGAATTTGTCATTTGCTACAGTGGCACTAAAAACTACTAGAAGAACTCACTGAGACATATTGAGTCTGTACAATGGCAGGGACCATTTCTAGGTAGGACTATCTTCAGGGTGTGGTAGTACTGGATCTGGAGAGTTGACTGCCAGCATCCTTCCTCCCTCCCCCTCCCTGAACCCCAGTGCACTGTGTGCCTCCTCCACTGCAGCCCAGGTGACTCACAGGAAGCTGGCCCCATCCACACTACAGGGAAGGGGTCTGTCATGGAAGCCAGTCATGTTCCTCCTGGGCCATTCACACAGCCAGCTGCACGACAGTCAGTGCCTTGTTACTGTTCTATGAGAGACAGTAACCTAGGTTGTCCCACACACACAAACGGGAAGGGCTTTACAGAAATATCTGGGTTGTCTCTGAATGTGAACAAGAAAAGCAGTGCCCCCACTGCGGGCAGCCATCGCACAGTCAGCAGGGGGTGGAAGACAAACTGGCCAGAGGGAAAGGGCACAGTAGGGAAAAATGGAGAAAATCATGGAGACAGTGTGAATAAAACACATTCTCTGCAAGCACTGCCATGAGCTGCTTCTTCATGAGACTGAAGGTTTTTTTTTTTTTTTTTTTTTAATCTTTAAGACAGTTTGAGTTAGGATGAGACAACCATCCAAACTGATTCAGGAGGTCAGACTTTACGGAAACTAAGAAATCCAGATAATAAAAGTAGATGACTCACATGTGTGAAAAGTTTCCTTTCCCACTAAGGGCGGGGGGAAAACTAGAACCTTGAATTTGTGGCTATTCCATTATTCTTGCTATTTTTCATCACTCAAATGTATTTTTCAAGAATGAGGAAATTATTCTCAATAAATACAGTGATGGTTCCCTGAAAATTTGTAACCAAGTAGGGAACAGTCAGAGTCTCTAAACAGATTGTTTTGAATTGACTTAACAATCACACAAAATAGACTGTAAAATTTATCAAAGAGTGGGGCTGAGTTTCTTACATATGATTTCATGAAAATTTTTGTCTACCTGATGATTTTTAGTTTTTGTCTACAGGGTTAGTGAATAAAGGTGTCTCAACATGGTCCAGAACTAATGGTGTTCTCTGGCTCACTATAAAATCCAGGGTCATTTCTGTTTCCTTTTCCATGAACTTCTCCTTCCTCTCATTTGGTCTGTTTTTCAATCGGACCGTTTGTCTTCTTCTCAATTTGTAGGCACGTCAGAGACATGAACTCCTTGAACAGCTGAGGTTACAGATGCTTTTCACAGCCTGTTGCCCACATGCAGCTTTACTCGTTTTTGATATACAAATCTTTTTCAAATTTTTAAAATAAAGTGGCATGTCATTTCTTCTATGGTCTGTGGGTCTTATCTCTACCTAAGGTAGTCTACCACTTCCCAAATTTTTACATGCCCCTAGATTGTCTCCAAATTCTTTATCATTTTGTTTGTAGAGTTAGAACTTAAACCAATTTACAAGGTTAATCAATCTGACATCTGCTTACATATGTGATAGGAAGCAAGAGTTCTAAGAAAGAGTTCTTTCTGCTCTGAGGGATAGAGCTTAAAGTCAATATTCAATGATACTCTGTCTCATTTTCTAGAAGGAACTGGTGGTTTCTGTTTGGAACTCTGACAATTTTTTCTTAGTCCCTGAAAGTCAAAAAGGTTTACGTCTGTTTTGGTTTGAGTCTGTTCAGATAATTCTCCCTGGGACTTGAAGGCTTTATGAACTGAAGGCATGACTGTTTTTCAGCTCAAGTAAATGCTGCATTAGTTCAGTTATAACTTCTGTTATTTTCTCCTTTTGTCCTCAGGGTACTTGCAAGGTAGATTTGGACCTGACAGCAGATCTTACTTATTCGTTTCTCATTTCCATCTCTTTGAAATTTTCCTCAGTGTTCTGGGATATTCCTTTGGAAAATCAATTTTGTGGGGCACCTGGGTGGCTCAGTGGGCTAAGCCACTGCCTTCAGCTCAGGTCATGATCTCAGGGTCCTGGGATCGAGTCCTGCATTGGGCTCACTGCTCGCTGGGGAGCCTGCTTCCTCCTCTCTCTCTGCTTGCCTTTCTGCCTACTTGGGATCTCTCTCTGCCAAATAAATAAAATCTTTAAAAAAATCAATTTTGTTCTCAGCAGTGATCATTACTGTTTGCAGGGTTCCTATTACATGTTACAACTAGTGAATTTAAGTTTCAAATCTTTCTTGTATTTTTATGTTTTAAAAGATTTATAAAATTTATTTGACACAGAGAGACAGAGAGAAAGTGAGCACAGACAGGGAGAGTGGCAGAGGGAAAGGGAGAGGGAGAAGCAGACTCCTCACTTAGCAGGGACTCCCCACCCCCCACCACAGGGTTTGATCTCTGGCAGACATTTAACCAACTGAGCCATCCACACACCCCAAAGCTCCCTTTCAAAATCTTCAGTAAGTATTTTGCTGCTCTTTACTGTAACTGTATCCCCCTCAGACTTCTTGACAATAAGTTTGTCTGGCTCTGTAGTCAGTTCTTAATCAATGAGGACACGTGCCCTGGACCTCAGTTTGGTGCTCCTCCACCAAGATGCTACCTGCCACTCAGGTGTGTAAACTCTTGCAGCTCAGGCCTAGTCACACTTTTGGGAACTCTGGGGCATCAGTGAAGCTACTCTAAGGGGACCATGCTTTGTGCATAAAAGCAGGCCCCTGCCATGAAGCAGCCCCTCTCAAACCTCCCCAAGTTGTCCTTCCTTACACAGCACAAAGTCTCTAAGAAACTCAACCTGCTGGGAAAGCCCATTTCTCTATGACCAAGGACCACAAGAGAGGGAAGGTATACCATGGGCCCCACACAGAAAGAGGTCTTCACTGAAAGCCTTCTAAAGAGAGTCTGCCTTTTCTTCCAGGCATTCCATCATGGCACCTCAAAATCCTGAGATCTCTTCCACTGCTCCCTCTGAGATGCCAAGAGGCACTTGGCAGTCAAATAGGTCCTTCCCACAGCCCACCTACATGATTATTGAGGGCCTGCCTGGTGCTGGGGATGGGTGAAGGCAACACGGGCCCCTGGTCTTATGCTCTGATGTCACTGGCTCTTGAGCAAAGGAAGGAAAATGAGAGGGTCCAGGAGACTGCACACAACATCATGTTTTCAGAACATCTCCCTGGCCCCCAAGATCACCTTGTCATGGCAATGTCAGCAGGGCATGGCAAGTGCTATCTCAGAAGTCCCTCTGACACCTCAGCAACAGAGAGAGAGCCCACACATAAACATAATCCCTAGAACCAGCATCCTTTAGGAACCAAAACCCCTATGAGTCAATTACTTTGGTATGTGTTAGTGTATTTTTACCTATGTAAAATAGAAGAAAAAGAGGAATGACATACCTGTATGATTTGGGGCAGTACAGCAACTCGATTTTGAGTGTTTTGGATTATAGCTAGATACTTTTTTCCAAAAAGAAATTTATAATCCATTTAATAAAAACAATGTGAATTGCCATGTATGGAATTTTTATACTATAAATGTTTTCATTGTCTTGAGTTGTAGTAAAGTACATACACTGGCGCTGGTCTCAAATGGGGGATGTCTGGAAGGAAACAGAATACATGATTAGGGGAGTGAGTGTAAGCCACCACCCTAAACAGTTCAATTTCTCACAAACATATACCTCAGCTATGTATTTGATTGGATGAATATCAACTAAAACTTTAAAATTAAAGTACCAGAAATTATTAGGGATGACATTTTTTGGGAGACTTGTTTCTGATTCTGCCTTGTGACCTGACAAAGGTGGGATGGTGACTCCTGTTACTGCTTGCTTATTATAGCTATGGCATACAGCGGTGGAAGTACTAAGTACTAAGCCACTAGAAAATTTGAGAAAGGATAAGCAATTCTAATAGTAAGGATATTTTCACATACATTATAACTAATTTAATATTTTAGGACTGAAACAAATCTAGAAGAATGTACAGACATTCTTCATCATTTCAGGTACTATAACATCCAATACTACCCTAATCAAATCCATGAGGCTTTAGTTTTATAGCCTTTTCCTTGTAGATGAATCTGAAGAATAGAATCAGTATAAACTACTTTATGTCTGAAAAAATTCATCTTTGAATTTTGACTTGACCAGCTCCACAGAATTAATAACAAGTCCCTTTCTTGGTGCAGCCACATTGGGAAACAGTGTGGAAATTCCTCAAAAAAATTAAAATGGAGCTGCCCTATGACCCTGCAACTGCACTCGGTATATACCAAGAAGATACAGATGTAGTGAAAAGAAGGGCCATCTGTACACCAATGTTCATAGCAGCAATGGCCAAAGTCACTAAAGTGTGGAAATAACCAAGATGCCCTTCAATGGATGAATGGATAAAGATGTGGTCCATATACAATATGGATTATTATGCCTCCATCAGAAAGAATGAATACCCAACTTTTGTATCAACATGAACTGGTCTGGAAGAGATTATGCTGAGTGAAATAAGTCAAGCAGAGTCAATTATCATATGGTTTCTTACTTCTGGAGCATAAGGAATAACACAGAGGACATTGGGAGATGGAGGGGAGAAGTGAGTTGAGGGAAATTGGTGGGGAGACAAACCATGAGAGACTGTGGACTCTGAGAAGCAAACTGAGGGCTTTAGAAGGGAGGCAGGTAGGGGGTTGGGTGAGCCTGGTGATGGGTATTATGGAGGGCACATATTGCATGAAGCACTGGGTGTGGTGCATAAACAATGAATTCTGGAACACTGAAAAGAAATAGAATAATAAAAAAAGTCCCTTTCTCCTTTAAATTTCATAATCAATACAAAAAGTTACATGGTATTGGACTTGAGCTACTACTTGCTGTATGTCCAGCTCTCTTACTTTTTTTTTTTTAATTTTCAGCATAACAGTATTCATTGTTTCTGTACCACACCCAGTGCTCCATGCAATCCATGCCCTCTATATTACCCACCACCTGGTACCCCGACCTCCCACCTTTTATATACCTGGAGGCACTTGCATGAGGCAGACAAGTTCTCAATAAAGAACTTTAATTCAATATATTAAAGCATACTATGTTTTCCACAGTGAATATAGACTATTTATCAAATCAGAATCAAGTTCTGAAAAAAATACCCATATACAGATAGCTAACAAATACACAGCCCGGTACCTCTAAAGGTTAGTACTTCTACATATTTCAAAAGGCATCAAGTTTTTGCTGCTTTCCCCTGATCCAAGCATGCACATTTGTGTGTATGTAAGTAAACACCCAAAGACAACTGAATTAGTAGTCCACATTCACCACATGGATTAATGCCTGTTGTGATCTCTTTTCCTCCCAAATTGTTTCTGATTATTCACTTTAACTAATTTTGCCTGCTTTCCAATAATAGGGAGAAGAAAATTTGCTTCCCCACCCCAGCACCAATCAAAGGGATACTTGTGTCCTGTGAGCCTTCATTTTTCATAGGGGAAAACAAACAAACAAACAAACAAAAACCCAAAAAACCCTGAGCAGTGAAACTAGAAATTCCCTCATGTTTCCTTCCTTTCTGGAGCTTACTGCCCTTAGGTTGCACAGTTGCCCAAATATTGGCCCCTCCATAAGAAGCTGTAAGTAGCACGTAGTGGATGAAAGATCCAGGATATAAGGAAGGGCTACTCTGGGCAGTTGCATGGCCTGGGATGGTCTGCCTCACCACTGGGCAAGGTCTGGGGTCTGGGGTCACCGTACCTCAACACCGTTAAGAGAAGACTTCAACGAGAATGTTTATTTCAACATCTTTGCATGAGAAAATAAACACTGCCTTCAATAAACAGTTTCAATTAAAAATTAAAATTTTAAAACTTAATTTTAAATATAATTATACCAAGAAGAATCATGACACATGTTGAATTATTTTAGGAGCCACAGTCTTCCTGAGGTACAAATAAATAGTTTGTACAAATAGGTAAAATCATTTATTAGGAAACTTTAAACCTCTTACAATAAAGTTACCATTAAATATAAGAATAAAGTGACTATTTTGCTTAAAAATAAACAAAGGTCACTTTGAAAGAGAATGGCAGCTTCCCTGTGGACATCCTCTATACCCAGCCCAATCAGTACTTACCAAGTACAAGTTTGTAGATTTTGCTAACATGGTAAATGATGGAAATAAATGAGGAAGACAATATTTTCAAAACAGTGTAAAAAGAACTTTAAAACAAGTATCTTGATTCTCCTTATTCTTCCACTCTAATTTGTAGCCTTTGGATAATATGTGGGAAAGAACATATATACATTTAAATTTTAACTTAAATGTCTACTGAAATAAAATGCTATCTTATTAAAATTCCTATCCGAAATTAAAAAAAAGTCATGGTGACAAATAATGTTGACAATCATGTAATGTAATCCTATCTTAAAACTCAAATTATGCTAAGAATGAATATTTCAAAACTAAATGGTTTACTTTGTTAAAAATATTCTTACTGAGTATTAAAAGTCACCCAATGGTATCATGTTTTTAAACTCATTCTACTCATCATGCCTGTATTTTATCCTACCAGTTTTCTCTAATGACTTAGCATTCTTTCTTGTCTGCTGTCCTCTCTCATTTCCTTTCACCAGCACCAAAAACACAAAGACTCCAAAGTCCTGAGAGCAGACTGGAGTATCCCTTTGCCTTCTAGAAGCTGTGCATTTTGACCCTACTGGTCCATTCCACCTGCCCAATAGGCAAGATTGACCAATAGGACAGTGCAGTCAGGAAGGGAGGCAAGGACAGAATCTTGAGGGATAGCAGAGAGAAAGAATCACCTTAAGAAAACTGGAAAGAATTCCTATCTTACATTGAGGTCTTCCATCCATTTTGAGTTTAATATTTTGTTCTAATAACACAACTCTGGGTGGGCTCTGAGATGGCTCCTCAGTGGGGACACATCACCAGGAAGACCACACCATGATTAGAATTTAGAATCTTCGGCACCCCCACCCCAACCCCTACATTCCCCCAGAGAGGGGAGGGGGCTAAAAGCAGAGCACATCTATGTAAGGAAGCCTCCATAAAAATCCTCATAGCAGGGACGCCTGGGTGGCTCAGTTGGTTAAGCAGCTGCCTTCGGCTCAGGTCATGATCCCAGTGTCCTGGGATCGAGTCCCACATTGGGCTCCTTGCTCAGCAGGGAGCCTGCTTCTCCCTCTGCCTGCCATTCTGTCTGCCTGTGCTCGCTCTCTCCCCCTCTCTCTCTTTGATAAATAAATAAAATCTTTAAAAAAAAATCCTCATAGCAGGGGTTTCAGGAAACTTCCAGGTAAGTCAACATATCCAGGTACCAGGAGGGGGATAAAACCCAGCTCCACAGGAATAGACATTCCTGTGCTTGGGACCCTCCCAGACTGTGCCCTTTGTGTCTCTGCATCTGACTGTTCATCTGTATCCTTTATCATATCTTTCATAAATTGCAAATGAAAACAAATGTTTCCCAGAGTTCTGCGAGCCACTCAGTTGAACCGGAGGAGGAGTTGAAGAAACCTCTGATTTGTAGCCAAGTTGTAGAGAAGTTGTGGGTAACCTGGGCTCCTCCTACTTATGACTGGCACCTGAATATGATGGAACAGTCTCACGGGACTGAGCCCTTAACCTGTGGGATCAGATGCCATATCAAGGCAGACAGTGTCAAAGCTCAGTAAAACTACAGGACACCCAGCTGGTGTTGCAGAGTTGCCTGGTGAGGGAAAAATCCACAGCCTCAGCCACAGTGTTAGAAGTGAAGTGTTCTGTGTGAATATGGTAATATAAAAGCCGATGGGAGAACTGAAATGTTTGCTTGACATACACTCTCACACAAAATATTATGTATGCCAGGTCTTTGCTGATGTGATATAGCACATATTCAAGTTCTAGTGAAATATCATAAAGAGTCAACTCAAAAAACAAACAAACAAACAAACAAACAAACAAGCAAACATACAAAATATGGATGAGCTGGGAGAAAATAAGCAATGTTTCCTCTTTCCTATCAAGAGAAAGACCATTCCTGAATTATCCAAGATTTTGCTTTTACCTGAATAACCATACAGTTCAATAGTACTTGAAGGAAAAAGCATGTTTGGTCCTCAGTGATCCTTTCCCCTGATATGGCCGGCAAGAGTGGAGTGATTCTTGTGGATATATCTTTGCTCCAGAGTGGGGAAAAAAAGGAGTTCTTTCACCAACGTTCAAAGGGTTTTTAAAAAATGGCCTTCATTAAAATACATCTGCCCCTCCTTTGGAACCTGCTCACGCTACACTCCAGGCCAGCGAGCATCAAGGGGTTGGAAATACGGTACAAACTCCCATGAAGCCACCTCTCCCTCTAAACTATTCTTCTCTCTGCCAAATTCTGCTTCGGTCAGCCTAAGGATCAAATACCTGTCTTTGGGCAATAAAGTGATGTGCATTAATCAATCATTGTCCCTAACTGGCAAGTTCCTTAAAAACTCATGGGACACAGATGGTTGCCATGACTTTCCCAGGAAGCAGCTACTGTCTTTCCATGAATGCGGCATGAAAATACAGGGCTGGGTGAGCAGATGTATGTCCACTCGTGAAACAATCATGCTGAGGACAATAAACAGTAGTTTTGGATGGCATATTTAAATTTCATTCACAGCCAAGAAAACACTCCAGATACATGATGTGTCTCCACTTCCTGTTGTTTCCAACATCTGAGTCCTCCCTTCCATTCCTGTTTCCACCACTTCAGTAAATGTCTCCCATCCTCATTGCATATAAAAAAGGCTCTGATTCTTTCTATTCTAATGTCTGTAAAACATTACTGTGAACAAAAGCAGGGGATAATTCCTCCTCCAAACCCATCTACGAAATAAAGGGTTCTATTCAGGATCATGACAAGCTGAGGAATCCCTCAAGAGAACTTCCAGAGTCATTTCAACCTGTAAGGCTGGCTAAAATGTTCATCACCATCCGCCACACCAGGGCTAGGACTGATGAGTGTCTCCACCATGCAGGTCCCTAAGGATGACATGATCGCTGGGAAACCAGGCACGAGGCAAGCAAAAATCAGCACCTGCTCTTCTGCAAAGTTTGTCTGAAGTGCTTGAAGCCACAGAAGAAACAGATTGACTCCTTCAGATCTTACCTAAAAACAAAATTAAAGGTGACAAAATTAAACACATGTTTATGCAGAGATGCACTGCAATGCAGATTCAGTTCTGAGAAAGAAAAACTAGAAGTTAAAGGTACCGTTAAACTTCTGCACCAAGTTCTTAGTGACAAGAAATCAGGCGTGCTGCAAGAAGCCCAAGGGTGAAGAGTTGGTGTCTGGAGCCACAGTGCCTGGTTCCAATGCAGGCTCTGCTTTTTGCTTTTTGCTTGCTTAGCTGTGGCCAGTGGAGAACCACCAAACTTCTCCCTTTGCATCAGTCTCTACCTCTGAAAAATAAGGATGATAAAAGAATTTACTACAAAGTGTTTGCACAGGGATAAGTGACTTACAACAGTGCCTGTATCATCAACTGTCATTTAATCACAAAAATAATGCAAAGACAATCATCCTCCAAATTTACAGTGTGCTTTGAATAGGGTTTTTTCTATAATATGCTTATGTATCATGGAAAGTTCTTGAAAAATCTCCGAGCTAAGTAAGACCTTAAAGACCTGGCTCAGTTATTTGACCTTGAAGCCCATTCATCAGGCATTTTTACACCAGCCCTCCTTTTTTTTTTTTTTTTTTTTGCCTGTGCAGGTAGCTACCTTGAGGGCTGCCGCCAAATCATCACTTCCACAAAGAACTATTCAGAAATTTCTGGAACTCATATCATTGCTGGACTTCTGGCATAAGTCCATTGTTCCTGGTGGATGCTTCCAGTAGTAGGAAATGGAACATGCTCAATGAGGGCAGGGGGTTGTGTTTGACTTGCCCACTGCCATATCTCCAGCACCTAGAAAGGTGCCTGAAACACATAGCTGGCATCCACTAAATGTGTGCAATAAATGAGTGAACTAGACAAAAATAGATATGCACTGGTAGACGTGGCCTGTGGAGTACAGCTTCAAAAGCAGGAGAGTATTGAGAGTCCTACATGGTAGGTTGCATGGCACTGAGTTAAAGAAAATGGGTCCTACAATCAGACCAAAGGTTAAACCTCGAAAGTTGTGCAATCTTGGACAAGTCACCTACAAGAACAAAGACCCCTGTCTTCTATTGATAACAGCTGGGAAGAGAGAATCCATTTCAGAACGAAAGGGGACACAGGACGGCTGTGTACGACACTTATATTGTGGTCAAGATGGCAGTGTAAATTCACTTCATTGGGTCCCACACCATCATCCCTCACTACCATTTGAAATACATGGTAATAAGAGATGAAATATATATATATATATTTTTCAGTGTAACAGTATTCGTTGTTTTTGCACCACACCCAGTGCTCCATGCAATCCGTGCCCTCTCTAATACCCACCACCTGGTTCCCCCAACATCCCACCCCCTACCCCTTCAAAACCCTCAGATTATTTTTCAGAGTCCATAGTCTGTCATGGTTCACCTCCCCTTCCAGTTTCCCTCAACTCCCTTCTCTCCATCTCCCCTTGTCCACCATGCTATTTGTAATGCTCCACAAATAAGTGAAACCATATGATAATTGACTCTCTCTGCTTGACTTTTTTCACTCAGCATAATCTCTTCCTGGAAGAGATTATATATATATTTTTAAAAGATTTATTTACTTACTTATTTATTTGACAGAGAGAGATCAAAAGTAGGCAGAGAGGCAGAGAGAGAGAGGAGGAGGTAGAGGGCTCCCTGCTGATGCAGGACTCAATCCCAGGACCCTGAGATCATAACCTGAGCTGAAGAAACAGGCTTAACCCACCCACTTAGCCACCCAGGTTCCCCTAGATTAAACACATATATTTTTTAAAGATTTTATTTATTTATTTGGCAGACAGAGATCACAAATAGGCAGAGAGGCAGGCAGAGAGAGAGGAAGGGAAGCAGGCTCTCTGCTGAACAGAGAGCCTGATGTGGGGCTCAATCCCAGGACCCTGGGATCATGCCTTCAAGCCGAGCCGAAGGCAGAGGCTTTAACCCACTGAGCCACCCAGGCACCCCTAGATTAAATATATTTTTTTTTTAAGAGAAGAGAAAAGTTAGCACGTGAACCTCGGTAAAAAAACAAAACAAAACAAACAAAACCCAAAACTGACAAACATCTCCATGAAGCAGCAACCGCAGAAATTCTCAGTGATGCACAGATGTGTAGCGACAGGAAAAGATGTCTGGAGGCTGACTTCAAGGAGGACAAGTCGCTCCCACTGGAGATAAAGGCAGACAGAAAGGCCTGCTCGCTTGCTGCCTGAAGCCACAACTTCAACTGGGCTGCGGACTTGATTGCACACCACTTGCTTCACCAGAACACTGTGAGGTTTCCAGTAGCTCATTACATCTAAACACTACTGCCTCCTTTAACAAGGTTTCCCTTCCAGATTGCCCCTGACTTACAGGGATAAGCAGTAGGTGTCCCTCCACGTGCTCCTTCCAAATTCTCTCCTCTCTCTGCTTCCTTCTGATCCACTTTTTATTTATGGGCTAGATTTACAGGATATCCCTTCTGTGATTAAACAGGTCTTAATAATTCTACCTTTTGTAAAGGAAGCCTTCCCCAATTATTTAGATGTTGATAAATATTTACCTCTGAATCTCCATAAATCATCACTTTATATGGCACCAACATGTAAAAAATAAGAATGAAGTTACCCAATTTTCAGAATGAACCATACAAATGACAACCTACCATCTAAAGCCAGAGACAGAAAGAGAACATCTGCATAAACTAAAGTAATGCGGGTTCCTTATTCATTCATATTTATTATGCAAAATGGAAGTTTTAGGAAGATTAGAATAATGCATACTTGTTCTATTATATAGGCAACTAATCCTCTGTAGATGGTAATGTATCCATAACTCCATCTCCAATCTAGAATTTCTGAACACGAGGAGAGTGTATTAAAATTTCCTCTGTGGGAGGCAGAGCATTACAGTGTCTGGCTCTGGCCTTCCTGCTGCAGGATGAGACTTGCAATTAGTGATGGCAAATGGAATTCACAAAACATTTCTGGGCTTTAGAAGACATCGGAAAACTAGCAAAGGACTTAGAAAATGGTAGGAAAGGAAGCAGGAAGAGGGAGGTGGCAGAAACAAGTGAGCCAAAACCTGATCTGTAAGCAACAAGCTCAAGAGAAACAAATCAGGGTGCCAGAGAACAAATGCCATTTTCACTGCAGGATCTCTACAGGCCTGTGCCCTCCAGATCCCGTTCCCACCACACGGTAAGTTGGGGGAACTGAACCTGAGATTTCCTTAATAAACCAGGACCCTCAAATGGAACCAAAGTGATCCCAACCAAGAACACTCCCAGCCTCCTGGCAAAGGAAAGACAAACCCTCCAGGAAAAAACAGACAAACAAACAAACAAACAAAAAAACCCACCAAAGAACAGAATTAAAAGAGATTACATCTATGTTCCAATAAATCTGGTCTCAAAATCCCTTCACAGAGCATGCAAGAAATGAGGCCACTGTGAGAGACAGAAGACTGAGGGAAAATGAAGACTTTAGACACTGGAATGATCAGATACAGAATAGAAAATATTACATGTTAATTGTTTAAGAACACAAAAGAGGTTTAAAAATGAAGAAGGATCAAGAGCCTATCAAAAGCAACAGGCCAAGTGTGAACATGGAACTGAAGGAAGTTAAACAGGGACCAAAAATCACTGAGACATAAAACACAACAGAAAACACACCAGAATGGTGGGGCAGTAGATGAGCCCCGAATGAAGGACTTCATAACACTGCACCAAGAAGTGAAGACATTCCCCAGAATGCAACACAAGGAGGCAGGAGAAGAGGATGAACGCCAGCTTGAGAGACACGAACAACAGACGGGAGGTTTAAATAAGAATCCTGGGAAGTACAGCAGAAGGACAGAGTCAAAATTTCAGAAGAAAACAGCTGAGGATATTACAGAAATGATAAATCCAGAAATACAGGAAATGCACAGATACCAAGGAAGATGAGAAATCTTCAATTAAACATTTTGTGGTAAAGCTATAGAACACCAAAAACTAAGAAAAGGTTTTAAGGAAAAGGCATTTAAAGGAATGAACAGGGTGGAAACAGGGTTTAAAGCTGCTACAGTGGTAAGGAGATGCTAGTAAAATGGTACCTGTAAAGGGTGACAGGAGTATTTTTACTGCCACTACTGCTAATACTGTGTCTAATGCACATAACAACTGAAGACTGCGAAGGTTAAGCTGGAGCAGAAAAAAATTAAACGAATTATGACCCTCAAAAGAAGAATCATGTCGGGGCGCTTGGGTGGCTCAGTGGGTTAAGCTTCTGCCCTCAGCTCAGGTCATGATCCCAGGGTCCTGGGATCGAGCCCCGCATCGGGCTTTCTGCTCTGCAGGGAGCCTGCTTTCTCCTCTCTCTGCCTGCCTCTCTGCCTACTTGTGATCTCTGTCTGTCAAATAAATAAATAAAATCTTTTTTTAAAAAAAAAGAGGGATTATGCCAATGAATTTCACAACTCTGGTGATCACTTTAAAAGCATCTCTTCTTTTTATCATAGCATTTGTATCATGTCCAGGATGAGATATTACAGCACACATGATAGAATATTTTAAAGCAATAGTCCATTTTGCTCAAACTCCATGTTGAAAGCAAACGACTCTGTCAAACACTTTGAAGAAGGTAAAAGTAGTGGAACCATGTTTTGTCAAGAAAGCCCAGGGAGAAAAGCAGGTAGTAAAACCAAGTAGCAGTATCGAGGAAGGGCAGCCTCAGGAAGAAAATGAACACCGTTTTCTTCTGCTTTGTTCTCTTTTTTGTTTTCTTGTTGTTGGTATCTTTTTTGGTCTTTCCCAGAAATCACTTCATATATATACATTTATCTGTTCAACTTCAGTGAAAGTTGGGAGGAAAAGGTGCCAGAACTTTTGAATGGTTGTCTTCAGCTGAGTGCTTATTTTCTTCCTTCAGTTTCTCTGGGGTTTCCCACTATTCTTCAATAAACATGTGTTGCTTTCTGGCAGGGTAAAGCCAAATGCATTTTTTAAAGAAGTAATGGCAGGTCATCCGTCCATCCAGATCAGGAGAGAGTCCATACCAGAAAAGGCAGAGAGGGTAGTAGACTCCCCTCTGTGAGTTCCTGCCCTCTTGGTCTTTCCTCAGCCCTTGCTCTCTGCTATGTCTCTCCAGTCACACCCCAAACCCAGAGAAACAAAAGAACTCTTCAAAACTTAAACCCTGTGAGAAGGGCCACGCGGAGGCAAGGAAAGCCCTGTAAGACTCTGAGCCATGTGGTCTGTATCTGAGACTGCACATCTCCTTGAGCCACGTTCCATTCCCTCCATGCCTAATGTTGGCCTTGTGTTCTACAGAAGCAGTCAGGGCATCCATACACTCCTCTCTGTGTGCTTTTCTGTATACCTGATCCCATCTCAACCCACAACATCCAGCAGCATGCACCATCTGTCATCTCCCTTCAGTCACCCTGCAAATAGGTAAGCACAGCCTGTAAAACCCACCCTTGTCCAAGCTATGTCTGGAGTTATGATCGTCTGTGTCTTTACCGTCAAACTTTCTAAAAGGCTATTCTTGTGTGTGACCTCCATGGTATCACGCCCAGTCACTCTATCTCTATGTCTGGCTTAGGACTCCACTACTCACCTCCCATTTTCTTTCAGTACTCAGTGACAACCTCCTCGATCTACCCCCACCCCCTAATCAAGCTGCTTTGCAACTTTTCACATCATCGCACATTGCTGACATTTCATTCCTTGAAATCTCTCTTCTCTAGACATCTGTGCAAAAATGCCTTCCTGGCATCAAAGCCACGTCCCTCCCCTTCCATCCACTACTCCTTTATTCTTCCCCTTTATCTGCCCAAGAAAAGAAGGAATTACCCTAAATCCTTAACTGTCACTCTCTCTACAAGGAATATATCCCTTGGCAACAGCATGATTGCATCTCTCTTCCCCCAAGCACCCATTCCTACATTTTGACTGTCCAACCAGAACCTACACCTGCACGTCCAACAGACACCTCAACTCAGATTGCCTAAAGCTGCACTCCTCCTCTTACCTCCTGCACCTGGCTCCCTTCCTGAGTTGCCACGACTGTTGTGGCAGTTGACACATCAGACTCAACATTCTGAAAGCACAGAGGCACCCCTAAGCCTACTGCAGCATTTTTTTTTTCCATAGCCGAGATATGGAAGCAGCCCAAGTGTCCAGCAACAGAAGACAAAGTGGTACATACACACAATGGTATATTACTCAGCCATCAAAAAGGATGAGATCCTGATATTTACAACAGTATGGATGTACCTAGAGGGTATTGTGCTAAGCAAAATAAGTCAGACAGAGAAAAACAAATACTGTATCTCCAGGGATGAATCCTTAAAAAATGCCCTACATATTCAAGTTTTAAGGCAGGACCAGAAGCAACAGTTTTAGCATATATCACCACGATATAAAATAAAATCTTAAAAAAAAAAGGAAATAATAGGACAACAGCAATTAGGGTAAAAAGACTTAACAACTGTCTTGCTCAACATCACCAGCACCACACCAGCTACACGTCTGACCCCCAGACCAGCATAGCAGGTGTGAGGACAGGTCCAAGCAGAGAAAGTGCTACTTGTCACATTTTTTGAAAAATGATAAACAGAAGGGATGCCTGGGTGACTAGGCTGGTTGAGCGGCCAACTCTTGATCTCAGCTCGGATCTTGATCTCACGGTGGTGAGTTTGAGTTCCACACTGGGCTCTGCACTGGGTGTGGAGCATGCTTTAAACTAAACTAAACTAAACTAAACTAAACTAAACTAAAATAACAGCTCTGTCAAAAGTACGTGAATTCACAACTTACATGTAAGTCAAGTTCTACTTGTTCTAAGACAGCATGAAAACCAAGATGTCGTTATCAAGACAGGAAGCAAGATAAATTGTGTATTCCATGTGCCGTGAGATGACTCCGACTGCATCCAAGTCAGCCATGGCCCTCCACACATCTGCAAGAGAGGGTATATAATCCACATTAGCACAGAGGAAACCAAGGCTCAGAGAGGTTAAAAAAAAAAAAGAGTCCAAGATCATAGCATCATTTAGCAGCATAGCCAGAATGTATAGGAATTACCTCAAAACAGGCCACACTAGTGGAAGAATACCTTAGTGTGGAGTTAGGAAAACCCAGGTAGAACGCTGCCTCAGAAAGGCAGATAATCAATAAAGGAAAAATAAAGAGGCGCCTGGGTGGCTCAGTCGGTTAAGCATCTGCATTGGGCTCAGGTCATAAATAATCCTGGGATCTTGCCCTATGTCAGACTTCCTGCTCAGCAGGGAGTCTGCTTCTCCCTCTGCCTCTGCTCCCCATTCATTCTCATAAACAAACAAATCAATAAAATCTTACCCCAAAAAAAGAAAAAAATAAAGATTATAAGCTTACAAAAAGATATGAATGATGAGTCAAAGCTTTCAGTGACACACCCACACCTTCCTACAGTTCTCTGGCTAAAACATGGGTGGAATTGATGGGGTTAGAAGAACAGGAGGCACATAGGCCCGGACAGCACAGCCCCAGCAGATGCAGAATCCTGGTGTAGGTTTAGCTAGCTTTCATTGTCCTTTAAAATGTCAAAGCTAAAGAAATCTGGTAGGGTTATTGAAGTCTGATCCTGGGGGATGCCTGGTTGGCTCAGTCTGTTAGGCAGCAGCCTAACATGACTCAGGTCATGATCACAGGGTCCTGGGATCAAGTCCGACATCAGACCCCTTACCCAACCAGAAGCCTGCCTCTCCCTCTGCCTGTTGCTCCCCCTGCTTGTGCTCTCTCACTGACAAATAAATAATCTTTAAAAAGAAAGAAGAAAGAAAAAAAAGAAAAGAAAAATAAAATCTGATCCACAGTATAGAACAACTCAAAGGATGGTACTTTCTTGGGCTGATTTCTGTTTGTTTGATTTTAAGTAGGTTCCACAGCCAGCACGGACACTAGTGCAGGGTTTGATCTCAGGACCCTAAGACCATGAACTGAGCCAAAGGCAGACAATCGATTAAGCCACCCAGGCACCCCACTTTCTTGGGTTCTAATGGGACTTTTCCTAGGTTCTAATCCTAGCTGTACTGGCTGCCAGGGGGAATGAAGTCCAGCACCACAAGAAAAGCATCCCAAGGCAGCAGTCCTCTGCAGAAGATTTGCTGGTGGCTGCCATCATCAAAGAGTCAGTGGGTGAAGTTGTTGAAGCACAGTGGGAACAATGATAACCACTGCCTTTTGGGTGTCACTGAATCATCCTACTCATCTTCAGGAAGCCTGGCCCTTCTCCAGTCAACACAGCAAAAGCAAACTTGTTAGAAGAACAGGGGAGGGGGTCATCTCCCTCCCTCCCAGAAACTGAAGCAACCAGCCAAACAGTGCAGCACTGGAGTAAAAATAAAAATATGAAGGAATGTGGCTGTACCTGGGTAGCTCAGTCTGTAAAGCATCTGCCTTTGGGTCAGGTCCTGATCTCAGAGACCTGGGATCTGAGACCCACATCAGGCTCCATGCTCAGTGAGGAGTCTCCCTTTCCTTCTCCCTCTGCCCCTGCTCCTAGCTCATTCTCTCTCTCTCTCAAATAAATAAAATCTTTAAAATAAGAAATTTAAAAATGAAGGAATGAATCAAAATGCAGAATTCAGAAACAGAACTACAGATATAAAAACTACATATAAAAACCTGAAATATGACCCGGTAAGTGAGGAAGGATTATTAAATCATGATACTGTATGAATTGATTGCCAATTTTTTCTTAGAACATAGAGCACACTGCACTACATGAAAACGAAAACACAAAATTAGGATTGAATACAAAAACAAAATTATCAGTGTTATTCCATCAAGTGTTTCTCTAACCTACTGATCAAAACCTCAGTTCATCCTCCAAAAGAATCTGGGCACCACCTCAGCACACATGAACACATTTTCAGGCCACAGTTCACACTGCTCCAGTCCCCACTCTAAGTCCTGAGCCATGGGCTCCTCCAGGCAAAGCCACCACCAAATAGGCCCCGGCCCTAGAAATCCCCAAACCCAACCACTTCACAACAAGGAGACTCAGGGAGATTCAAATGGGCAGAAACGTGGGACTTTGACTTTTTTTTTTTAATTAAAAAAAATACAGCAAGAAACATTTCTAGCACAAAGTGAAGAGCTAATCTTTCACAATGTCGAAAGTATTAGAATTATCAATACACCATCAGTAGTTTGATAGGTCAAACAGGCCAAAAGCTGGAAACACAAGAGGAAATGCTCACAGCAAACAGACCTGAAAGCCAGGGCCTGGACCGGCTGACATGGCTCTGCCGCTTACCACAGCGAGAAAGTGTAACTTTCCTGGGCCTCAACTTCCCTCCTGGCCAGCAGGAAAGTGGCAACACTACAAAATTCATATCTGGTCGGGGATTACGTGAAAGGAGAATGCTCAGTGAGAGCCCCGCCACACCGCCCGTCCAGCCACAGTCTGTGCCCAGTGAATGGGAATTTCCTCTACTGCAGCCACATGAAGAGCTGAAGGATCTGCACAGGATGCCTGTTTATTTACCAGTCACAAAACCACGTTCTGCCATAAACAGAGAGGGCAAGAGACCCCAAGAGATGGGAATATCCCTCACCCTTGCTTGGATCAGGCTTTCAAGACAAGTTGGAAAGCCCACAGCAGCTCTGCCACTGACTCTGAATGAGCCTTTGGAAGACAATACCATCCCAAACAACAGTTTAATTTACTTCTCTTTAAAAAGCAGTGAGACAAGGTCTTGGACACATCTTCATAAATTAACAGCTTAGGAGGCTAAACCCCAATGATTTAGTTATGTCCCCAGCAGGCACACCTCCACTCGTGGGCAGCTTCAGGGAGAAAGGGTGCCTCCCCATCCATGAGGACACCCTCTGACATTCATCTGAAGATGCTTCCTACCCATGGGCATTTACTCCCTGGAACCCCCCCATCTAAGTTCCTCTCTGGATGCTGCATGAGGCAACTTCCTCACACTTCCATCACCACTGGTGACACCGCAGCTACCCCATAGCCTTCAAGCAGGGTGCACCTGTCTTTGCTGCCAAGCGTCCCATCAGCCCAGCTCCATCACTGATTTCTGTACCCATAGTTAATTAACTTATGCATGTATGTATATATTTATTTTTACAGCTTCATTTATTTTAGGGAGAGATAGACAGAGAGAGAGATACAGAGAGAGCACACACACACAAATACAGGGAGATAGAACCTCCAGCAGATTCTACACTGAGAGCAGAGCACACCTCAGGGCTCAATCCCACCACCCTGAGATCATGACCTTAGCTGAAACCAAGAGTTGGATGCTTCAACGACTGAGCCACCAGGCACCCCTCTGTACCCTTAATCTTAAGAAAAGACAGACACCGCTTCTTTCTGTCAGCCACGGCCTCATAAGCCATCTGTCACACAGCCAAAGTTTCCGGTAGGACCAGGTCTGCAACACCAGTGATGCCAGAGTATCTCCATAAAACTACAATCTAGTGAGTACCAGGCTCTGCTCTAAGCTCCTAATATGGCCTTCTATTTTGTACCCCTCACAGACCTACATGCTAGGTATTATACACAGTGCACAGAGGAGGACACTGAGGTCCATGGCTTACCCAAGCGATCTACTTTTATGTGGCAGCAGCAGGGGCCTGAACCCAAGTCTGTGACTCCAAGGCCCCTCCGTCAACTCTGTTACTCATGCAGCCCCAACACAGTCATCAAATACCTCCCTAAACCCTCATCCCTCCTGTGAAAAAGCATGGTCTTCTGCCATTTCCCAGATGGGAAGAAAGCCGGCGTGAGCCAGATATAGTGACCTGCCCATGATGGTACAGGCGATGTCCCCTCTGTTCTCCCCCCAACACCCATGTCATTCTGCACGAGGCCCCATGGGGTCCTTCATGCTTCCAGTGGAAAACTCTGGTGAGACCACCAGTCTCCTGGCAGGCCTTCAACTTGACCCTGGAGGACAGGACCAGTTAGCAGAAACCGGCTAGTTAAGCCTCTGAAATGGGGTCCTACCACCCAGGAAAACCCCCTTATCTCCAGGGCATCGCCCGTGTGAATTAGCTGGATTTGTAGAGGGCTCCACAAGCAGCAGCCTTGCTGAGTCACTTTCTCTAAGGAGGTGGCTGAGACAAAAAGGACCCAGGAAAGAAAGGCATAGGCTGTTGTGGAACTCCAGTGCCTTGGCATCAACAATTAATGTGAGCAGCTGCCTCTGCTCACCAGATCTGCATTTTATGTGGGGCACACTGTTCAAAGTTTACACCCCCCATCTCTGTAACCTTCACGACAACCCCTGGAGCTCCCTGCACCATCATTACCACCTCACAGACAAGGAGACAAGGCATGAGGGGTGTGTAGAATGATGCAGCTCTGTGCTGGGGCCAACCGGGGGAGGACTCCCACAGGCTTGCTCTTCCCACTGCTGCAGAAGCAGCTGAAAACAACGAGTTTTTCAGTTTGCATTATGTAGAGTGGAAAAGTCAACCATAAAGGTCATTCAATTTTTAAATGGGTTAATCCTCAGGATAAAAACAGTTCCAAAAAATAATTTCCGAGAAGTTCAACATATTCCTCCTTCCAGGTGCCTGGAATGTGATGGAATGTTGTTAAAATAAGTTCTGGCCCATCAGTATGCCAGACAGAAACTGGAAGTAAGCTGTTGCAGGTCCCCAAAGGCTCCGTCACAACCCTAAGGAGAAGACATATAACTTTCACTGTCCCAAAGAGGTTATGTTTAAAAAAAAAAAAAAAGGTACAGGTGGAACATTTTAAATTACAGACTTTCAATGCAGGGGCAGTGGGGGCGGGGGGGGGTGTCCCCCAACTACCCCCAAATGTTTCAGCTATATATAGTGACTTACTAAAGTGACTCATCACAAGTACCTACAAGGCGACTGACAGGCAACTGACCGATGAGGAAGGTATTCGGACTGCTTACCAAAACCAACACAACTTAGAATTTTCATTATTAAGAAGAGAAAACCATTTATTAAACACTCGCCAGGCACCAAACCCGCTAGGCACTGTCACACGCTCTACTCATCACAAGGCTGCCAAACTCAGTGCAGAAACTGAGGCTGAGTAAGTCACCTAAGATCATGCAGCACCAGAAACTGGATTCCAACCAGTTCTGACATCAAAGCCCACCGCAGCTTGCTGCAATGCTTCAGAACCTAAGCTTTGTGATGATCAATAAACTACATGCTTAACAATGTTTACACATCTCTGTTAGAATTCAAGGTAAGGTTTTAAAAATGACATACACAAGGGGAAAAAATAATACAGTTTCTGGAGGCAGGCTGCCCAGGGTTCAAATCTTGGCTCCTCCACTTGCAAGCTGTGTGACCTTGGACTCCTTTAGCTCCCCTGTGCCCATATTTCCATGCATTAAAATGGTAGCCATAACAGACCCTATCTCCTAAGGTAAATAAAGCATTTTGGTGTTGTTGTTCTTGTTTTAAGATTTTATTATTTATTTGACAGAGAGAGAGAGAGAGACAGGGTGAGAGGGAACACACACAGGGGGAATGTGAAAGGGAGAAGCAGGCTTCCCACTGAGCAGGAAGCCTGGTGAGGATTAGATCCCTACACCCTGGGAGCATAACCTCAGCTGAACAACTGAGCCACCCAGGTGCCCACAAATAAAACATTGAGAATCATTCCTGGCATGAGTTAAACCTCAGAAGGTGTGGGCTGGTGTTACTTCTTGCTGGCCACTAGATAGAGTCATCAGCCTCAGGCCCACTGTTTTAGCAACTCATTTGCATAAACAAAGCCCAGGCTCAGCCACTTTGTGCTTACCCTATGATTTCTTCCTGTCACTAACATCTCTCCTCACTCCTGCTCTGTGGCACTAAGCTCTGGGCCTCAACTTCCCATCTGTCAAATGAGGTGAGGAGCCCAGCTGATCTATCTGAGGTCCTTCCAGCTGGGCAACCTAGGGTTCTTGGTAACTCAGGGCCCAGAAATTTCAGAACCATCCTAACACAAACATTACCAGATGACACTCACTCAATTTCCTCAAATCTTCTCTTCCGTGTTATGTATAAATGCTTATTTTCATGGCAAATCTTCTCCAAGATCCCAGAGCTCCATGAGCACCCAGAATAGGCTGGGCAGGCATCCCCAGTGCTGAGGTTGGGGACATGATGGTCAGAAGTTCTGACCTCCAGGGGAGATGGATTCCAAATCAAGTGGCTCTGATAAGCAGGTCTTCCCTGTTATAGAGGATTTCAACAGAGCACAGTTAAGAGGAAGTGCAGGTAAGAAACTCAGAACTTGGCCCACCGGACAGAGGGCAGTAGGACAGTGGGCCGGAGGGGTGACAGAGGGATTGAGAGGAATGGCACGATCAACAGAGGCCAGCCAAGGCAGCACTGATGCTCAATGTGAGAGGGTGGGCTGGGGATACACTGTGAAAATGGCTTCAAAGGCAGGAAGCAAGCCCAGCTCAGCACAAAGCAAAGTCCTGAGCAGGAACCTTCTGGGACCAGGTTGGACACTAAGGTGAGCTGAAAATGGCTGTGGCACCCAGTGCAGTCTGAATCTCACCCATGCCTCTCACAGGCTGGGTGACCCCGGACCAGTTATGCTATGTCCTTTAATGTTTCCTAAAGGGTATATTCACTCCATAACCCTGAGCCATGTTCTCATTTCGGTGAGTGTGGGAGGCTGCAATAAGGCTTGAGACGAGAACCAAACCAGACCCTGACTTGTGCCTCCTTTAAAGTCCAAATAACCTAACAAAAGGTTTAGGACGGGAAAAGTTCAGGAGCACTGGGCAAGAGTCTGTGCTATGTGTTGTGCGCTCGCCTACGTGACTTCCCACACGCTTACTAAACAAATGAGAACAATTCGGTTGGGCTAAAAAGTTCGTTGCTGGTCCTTGCTGCCTTAGTACAACCCATAATTTACTTTCAGGTTTGCTGTATTTGTACTGGTATCAGCCATTTGGCGTCATGAGGAACCATAGTTGCTTAACTAAACACAGATGTAATGTCACTATATATATGGCCTTAAGGCTTTGAATAAACTTAGCACTGTTGGACATCCTCCTCAGTGCTCCTCCTGTCCCCCATCTCTTTGCTTCTCGAGTTCTTTTCTTCATCCTCTTACCCTCATGTTCCTGGTTGATTTGTTGCGCCGGCCACGACAGGTGAGGATCTGATGGTGCCCACTATCTACAGAGATCCAATATATACAACTCGGACAGCCTGGAGGGGGGTGGGCAACCCAGGCTGGACAGGGAGTTAAGAAGGAGTCAGGAAGGGCGCCTGGGTGGCTCAGTGGGTTAAGCCGCTGCCTTCTCTGCTCAGCAGCGAGCCTGCTTCCTCCTCTCTCTCTCTCCACCTGCCTCTCTGCCTACTTGTGATCCCTCTCTGTCAAATAAATAAAATAAAATAAAAAATCTTAAAAAAAAAAGGAGTCAGGAAGAAGTCATTCCCACACTTGAGGCATGGGTTTGTACTGACCAGAGACACTGGGCAAGAGACAGTGTCCTAGGACTGCTGTAAGACTAGCCGGGTCCAGGCAAAGCGCCTAACAGTGTGTAGATGTAACCCATCTGTAAAAGGTGGACGGGGGGTGGTGGTTGCAGCTGGTTGAGCATCTGACTCTTTGTTTTGGCACAGGTCCATTCACCTGGCCCATTCACCTGTGCCTGCATGTGTTCTGTGGTGTGCTCTTTATCTCTCTCTCTCTCTCTCAAATAAATAAATCAAAAAAAAAAAAAAAGGAAGTCAGGAAGGATCAGGAGACCTGCTGTTAAGGTCCCAAAGACTCCACCCTCCTCAACTAGCCTCCGGAAATAAAGTAAGTGGATGCCCAGGAGCCTCCTGGACACAAAACTTTCCAAAGCAAAGCTTTCAATTTCATACTGGAGAAAAGGTTGCTGTGCAAATTCAAGACAAAAAAAGACGGCCATGGTGGGGTGGGTTTGGACAGGGTTGGTCCTGTAGGTCTCTGGCCACTAAATGCCCACTGCCCAAGCCAGGAGCCTGGAGTCTGTGCAGCCAGTGCTTCCTGAGGCTTCCACATCATAGCCTCACTCTGAAGTTTCCTCCTGGAAGCTCCTTACCCAGGGAGGCCACCTGTGAGCACCCCCTCACACACACCCCAGATTCTGCCCCTCCATCCAGCTGGAGTGAAGGATCCCCAAGCCTGCTCTCTCTGGTCTCTCCTGCACAGAGAGGAGTATGTGCCCCAGAAAGGAGGGTCCCTGAGGATACCTGAGTCCTTGGCCCAAAGACAGCTGGCTTGAGAATGTGGGGTTTCGGTGCTCTAGGCACAGCAGTTCCTAGAGGAAACAGGGTAGGGAGCTCCAAGGTGGAGGGGAGTCCCGGGAGTCTGGGATCACAGATGCCAGTGGCCCCCAAGTGGAAGAGTTTCAGTAACTCCAGAGGTGAGAGGGGCCAGGGGTCAGGCCTGGAGGTGGACAAGGACCTGTGGGGTAGGGGGCCAGAGATGGAAGTGATCCCAGGGTGGTTGCAGGCCCAAAGTAGAGGTGTGGGGGTGGGGGTGGGGGAAAGGGGTCCATGGGCCAGAAAAAAATGGTATCCTGGGGCTCCTGGGTAAAAGGCACTTGAAGTGGAGGGGGCCCAGTGGGGCCCAGGCTGCGCGGGCAGAGCCAGCGCCTCTCAGGCTGGGGAGCCCGGCGATTCTGAGGGACAAAATTTTCCATCAAGTTCTGGAAAAGAAGCCTGTCAGCACAGGCGTCTCTCCGGGGTCAAGATGAGCCCAGTGGTGCTGGGCCCCTTGATGTCAGTAGGGCCCCACGGGTTCCCTGGATACCGAGAAGTGGAGCGAGGGCTGTGGGGCAAGGGCTATGGGGCTTAGGAGCGCCAGGCCCCCCTCCCGCTCCCTTGGACGAAGCAGCAGGTGGCAGCGGGCAGCAGGGCCCCAGTCTCCCTCTCTGCCTAGCGCCCCTACCCCTCCCCAGCCCCTCAGTACCCGAGTCAGCTGGGCACCGATGCACTCCCCCGTGCCTTGCCCAGCCAGCCCAGAACCCCTGCCTTCCCGGGAGGCGCTACTTGCCCAGTGAGTTTGCTGGGCCCACAGAAGGCGGTGGGCGGGACAGGCAGGTGCAGGCGAGCTGTGGCGGGTGGGGGGCAGCAAACAGCAGTACAGGCCTCTCTGCAGGCCCGCGCGCCCTCGCCCAGCCTCCTGTTCTGTCCTGTCCGGTGAGGGGGCTGGCTGCGCCCCCTGCTGGTTCCCGCTGCTCTTCTGCTGACTCCAGGACCCCAGTCCCCGCCCAGTCCGGCCTCCCTGCTGCTCCCTGCTGCTGCTTGAGCTCCAGGCTAGGCCCGCTGCTGCTCCTGGGCGGCCGAGCTGCGGCCCTGGAGCTGCGGCCCCGGTGCAGTGTGGCTGGCCCTTTTCTCTCCCCAGGCACAGTGGAGCCACGAGGGAAGGCCTGAGGGGATCTTCTGTCTGCTCAGTGCCAGTGGACACTCTCCAGGGGCCTCTCTACCTGGTGGGCTCCACCCATGGCCATCTTGGTACCCCTGGAATCCCCTTCAGAGACCAGGTGAAGCCCTCCTTGGGGAATCCAGGCTCCTGGGACCAAGGCGAGTTGATCTTGTGTACTGCTGTGTTTGTTCCCTGGACTGGCATGGATTGACAGTTGCTGAATTGATCTATTCTGGGGTCATCAATGGCAGAGCAAAGAGTTCAGGGCTGGGATCCCCAGGCCTGGGGTCCACACAGGCTTGGAGCCCTCTTGGCTGTCCCTGACAGAATGACCAAAGAGGAACCCTCAGAATCATGGATCTGCCTTGAACTGGCAGAGCATTCAGGGACAGGAAGGGGAATGTCTCCTTCGCAGAGTATCTGGAAGCCTGAAGTGGAAGATGGATTTGTCTGAGCCATGGTCATTAGTGTTGGGCCAAGGAACCCCTGGCTTGCTTCTCCTACCTGCATCCTAGGTCTAAAAGGGTGTCTGGGTGGCTCCCTCAGTGCAGCATCTGTCCAGGGTCCTGGGATCCAGCCCTGCATCTGGCTCCCTGCTCAGTGCAGATCCTGCTTCTCTTTCATCCTCTCACTCTACTTGTGCTGTCAAATAAAATAAAAAAAATAAAAGTTAAGAGGGGGGACAAAATGGCGTGGAAGTAGGAGGCGTCTTTTCAACTTGTACCCCAAAATGATCTGATTACCTACCAATCACCCATGAACTCCAATCACCCATGAAATCAGCCTGAGATCAGAATTATACACGTGTGGATCTCTACAGGGGGAGAAGAAGCCAGTGGGCAGGTAAAGCGGAGTGGGAACTGTGAACTGATCTCAGAAGATAAACAAAAGGGGGAGGGAGCTACCAGAGGCAACCAGTTGGAAAGTAATACCCCAATACAAGCGAGAGTGCCCTGCGTCTGGGGACCAGCATTAACTCGGAGACTGGTTGAAAGCACTCCAAAAGAGCAAAGCATCTCTGGGGAAATTGTGGGAATCGGGGCGGCTAGGGACAGGGGCTTAAGTCCCTAGTCCCAGGACAGCCTCCCTTGGCACTGAGTCAGAGAGAGTGCGGCAGAAAAACCAGCTCTTGGTCCCTATGCTGCCAGCGCAAGGAGAATGCATGGGGTCCGTTTCCTGTGAGGGGATGGGAGCCACACCAGGCGGCAGAATGCAAGAGTCCTGCTATAGAGCCTGAGATACTCCCCTGAGAGAGGTATAAAGGCCCAGCCGGTGCCCTTTGATACACGCCCTTGTTTCAGAGCCTGCACCAAACTCTCGCCCCAGAGAGGTGCGCGAAGGCCCAGCCTGGTGCTCTCGGACCTGTGCCCCATTCTCAGAGCCTGAGACCCGCGCGCGAACCTCTGCCTTCCCTGAAATTGGTGCATGTAAGGTGGGCGCTCTTAGACCCAGAAAGACCGGGTACTCCCAGCCCGGGCCAGCGGGAAAATCTCAGTGTGCGATTGCTGCTTGGAACCTCTCTAGCGGTCTAGAGGTGCCCAAAGCTGCTGCTGCCGTGCTTTTGGGTACAAGCAAAAGATCCTCCATCCCCAGGGACAGCGACTTGGAACCTGCTCTGCCAGCGGCCAAGGAGGAACTTATTTGGGCTCTGCAGCCAGACTGAGGCTTCTCTCTGAGAGGGAGATCAGGGTGCGGTTTGTTTTCCTCTAAAACTACAAAAACCATCAAAAGCGGTCAAAGTGAGAAAAAAAAAGTGAACAAACAAAAAACCGCCAGAGAACAAAAGCCTGAAAAAAAATAAAGTTTCCTCAGAGCCCACCCCCTTGAGTGGGGCGGTAGGACTTAAGTCAGAAAACATCATTGACTGAAAACCCACATGGCAGGCCCCTTCCCCAGAAAACAAACCAAGAAAGAAAAAAAAAAAAAGAGAGAGAGAGAGAGAAAAAGTACTACAAGAGAACTACCACTACTACATAGGAAACTTTTATCTTTCATTCATTCCCACTATTCTGGTTCTTTTTTTTTTATATATATTGGTAATTTTTTTAACCCCAGCAGGATGGTGGAAGGGGTACATGGCTGAGTGCCTCCCGGGTCTGACCCTGTGTGATGCCACCCGGTGCCTGCAGCTGCCCTCTGGAAGGTGTTGCTTTAGTGGCAGAGCCGGAGGGCACCAAGCATGTGTGTGTCTCCAAAGTCCTGGGCACCACATCACAATGCCTTCCTGAGAAGCAGAATCAAGGACAGTTGCTGATCTTCATTCCTTCCTACCAAAGGTATCTCATACACCATCTTTGGAAGTTGGAGCCAGGGGGCGCCTGGGTGGCTCAGTTGGTTAAGTGTCTTTCTTCAGCTCAGGTCATGATCCCAGGCTCCTGGGATGGAGTCCCACACATTTGCCTCCCTGCTCAGCTCCCCTGAGCCTGCTTCTCCTGCTCCCTCTGCCATTCCCCCAACTTGTGCTTTCTGGCTCTCTGTGTGTCAAATACGTGAATAAAATCTTTTTAAAAAGTTTGGGCCAGGGGGCGCCTGGGTGGCTCAGTGGGTTAAGCCGCTGCCTTCAGCTCAGGTCATGATCTCAGGGTCCTGGGATCGAGTCCCACATCGGGCTCTCTGCTCGGCAGGGAGCCTGCTTCCCTCTCTCTCTCTCTGACTGCCTCTCCATCTACTTGTGATTTTTCTCTGTCAAATAAATAAATAAAATCTTTAAAAAAAAAAAAAAAGTTTGGGCCAGAGATGCCTGGGTGGCTCAGTTGGTTAAGCCGCTGCCTTCAGCTTGGGTCATGATTCCAAGGTCCTGGGATCGAGTTCCACATCGGGCTCCTTGCTCGGCGGAAAGCCTGCTTCTCTCGCTGCCTCTGCCTGCCTCTCTGCCTGCTTGTGTGTACTCTCTCTCTCTATCTCTGGCAAATAAATAAAATCTTTAAAAAAAAAAAGTGTGGGCCATACTCTTTAGCCATTCTACTTTCCCTGGGGTAATTTGCCACCTCCCTGAATTTACCTGCATCTTTCCCAAAATCTACTTATCTTCCAGCCTTCGTGACCATAATGAGTCTATAAATTTTCAATAGACAGTGTGAACTTACACTTGCTAATATTTGCATAACATGCACCTCTTTCGATCTCAAAGAAAAGCTTCGCACCGCAATGGTCTCTAATCTCCAATTAGGTTCTGTTCCGGGATCCCACTGGAATTCTACGCGCCTGTCCCCTAAGATCCCATAAATTGTGGTCCAGTTTCCCAGCCAGCCAAGGAAAGCACATGGGAAATCTTGCTGAAGTATGAGTAAGAGCCAACGAAAGGGAACATATTTATCTGCCTCGAATGCTGGGACCTGAGGAAAGCAAGTTTCATTACAGACAAATCAGGAAGGAGGTGCAGATTGCTTTTTATGTCACTCTGGAGTGGAGGTCTGCTCACTCACAGAAGCTCAAAATCTTCACAAAGGACAATGCCCCCCACCCCCAAACTCAGCTGGGGATTCTTAGGAAAACTTTAATTGAAAGTATTACGGATTCTCCAACTTCCCAAAATGCAGGAGGAACATCTACAAGCAAGACTGTCACCACTTTTAGGCAATTACACTTATTTACCTTTTTTCTTCCTAGAAAATCATCCTCTCTCCCAATCCATGATCTTCTTTTTGTAACAGTTTCCTAAAGAAGGAAACAGGTGTCCTCCCATTCCAGTTCCATCCAAAATAATAAAATAAAAATCTTTAAAATTTAAAAAAAAAATTGTGATTTGTTGAGACAAAGCACATATGCAGAGGGACAAGCAGACTCTCCCACTGAGCAGGAAGCCCGATTTGGGGCTCGATCCCAGGACCCTGAGACCATGACCTGAACGAAGGCAGATGCTTAACCAACTGAGGCACCCAGGAAGCCCCAAAATAATTCAATTTTTAATCACTTTGCCATAGACACTTTTGGGTGGCTTTGAAACACCAGAATCTCATTGACTTATCAGTGTCCTCTTCACCATCTCAGAAAAGGACTGGGTGCCTCTCAGAGGCCTCTCTCCCCTCCTGACCCAGGTCCCAGCCAAAGGTCCTTCACATTAGAGTATGAGGAACTGAGCGGGATGGGGTGTGGAAGCACCCTGGGGTGGGGTGGGGGGCTTTGGGGCCCTCCCACTCCCAACTTCAAAGACAGAGCCTGCTTTCCCCTGCCTCATATAGGTACCCTGGGTTTGCCCTCTTTAAGGTTCCTGGTTGCTGCAAAGGTCTGAAAATCTCCTAAGTAGCACAAAAGCCATCATGTGCATTTTGGCCACACGAGACAGAGGGAGTTTAAAGGAAGAAAGATAAAGCTCCCCAGAATGAGCCAGCAGCTCTGGGCTTCCCCGCACATCTTTCCTGACCTTCAGAACCCTGGAAAGGAGCCCCTTGGTGCAAAGTCACAGGGGGAGCCCACGCACAGCCCAGGCCTCCTGCCCCAGGTCCTCTCCAGCCATAAACTGACCCCCTAGCCCCTTCCAAACCGTCTACAGCCTCAAACCACTGACGTGCGGTTCAGCACCCATCTCCAGAGTGCAGGATGCACGTGGCTTCCCGGCACCCTTCCGTGGCCGCTCCCAAAATCACCATGGAAATGTCACAGCAAGGAGACAAGGAATCGATTTTTATCCTCTGGGTTGTCTTCCCTCGTAGCCCCTCAGGAGTCCCCACGCAGCAATGCCGCGTGGGCCCTACTGCTCTGAATCCACTTCCCCGGAGGAATCCGCTTTTCTTCAGCGTCTGTGTCTGCAAACCCGGCTCCTCTAACACCCCCCACCAAACGTACCAAGAACCAACGGGGGAAGAAGTTCATTTCTGGCCGACAAGCCTTTAATCCCTGAGAGCTGTGGCTGATGCAGGAGCAGCTTTTCTCCAAATGGTGATTTCGATACGAGGTCATTTTGCCTGCCGGCCCCCAACATCCCTGACGTGTGGCTGCCAGGGGACTCCCCGTGGCCAGGCCTGAGAGTGGAGCCCACCCTTGGGCTCATTTTCCACCGCGCTGAATCCAGGCAGCGGCCCGGTCTCACAACAAAGGGTGCTGAGTAACGAGGTGCCGCCACCAGGAAGAGAGGCAGCAGGTCAGACAGATCTGGAGAATGACACTGGCCTTCAAGGGCCCCTCACAAGGGAAATACCATTAAGTAGCAGATCTGAACAGATATACTGTGTTCCACATTCACGCCGTAAGGATGGGGTTTCCTCGAGCCCTAATCAAAGGAACTCTTTCACCTGAGATCACTTGACCAATCGGTGACTCAGTTTCCTTATACTAAAAATGAGGATAACAATACATCACAAGATTGTTTTGAGGAGCACACACGTTACAAAGTGTTTAGAGGCACCTGGGTGGCTCAGTGGGTAAGCATCTGACTTCAGCTTAGGTCATGATCTCATGGTCCTGGGAGAGGGCCGTGTCAGGCTCCTTGCTCAGCGAGGAGTCTGCATGTCCCTCTCCCTCCCTCTTCACTTCCTGCCCTCTCTCTCTCTCTCTCAAACATATAAATAAAATCTTTAAAAAAAACGAAGTTCTTAGAACACTATATGCACATAGTAAAGGACACACAAGCACTTGTTAAACAGATAAAAGGGTACAAGAGGCTGGCTTCCCTTCAGATTTCTAATAGGCTCCTGTCTGGGGGTCTCTAGCTCTTAGGAAGTGGGCAGGCCGCAGAAGCCCAAGATTGTAGAGTTCCTCCGAGGCGAAGTTCAGTTTTCTATGCAGGACAGAAAACCTGTAAAACACATCCCAGACTTGCTTCGCTGCCTTCCTAGTAGGGAATCCGTTCCCTCAAGAGTGGTCCAACCTCTCTTCCACTATTTGGGATGTAGAAAACGTTTAGACATTTCTCCATTGGTGCTGATTCCATCCTCATTTTTAACAATCTAGCTGTGTGTTCATCTGGTCTTCTGTTAGTTCCTTTATTCAACAAACACAGAGGACTCACCGTATCCTAACTGTGACCAAGACATCCAGCATCTCATCCCACAAAGGAAACATATTAGCAAATGTGGCAGCAAAGAGGGATGGGGTAAGGCAGTGACATCTGAATCAAGATCAAACTAACAAGCAGAGCCTGCCATGAAGAACATTCCAGGTATGGGCCCCATAGGCATGAAGGCGGAAATGAATAGATTATGTGCAGACAGCAGGACAGGAGACTAAGGGGACACTGGAAAGGAAGGCTGCGGAGCAGCTGTCGGCATTGGAGGCCTTGCGAAGGACTCTGGAATTCCCTTTGGTTTCAGCCAGAAGCTACATGAAGGTTTAAGCGGGGAATCATCAGATTAGCCTATATTTGTAAAAGATCGCTCCTCTTCCACAGAAGAAATGGGGATGGGGTGGGGGTGTCCACGAGCCTAGAAGCTGGAAATGGAAGCAGATGAAGTTTCCAATATCCTGGCCAAGGAGTGAGTCTGTCGCAGTGAGAGTGTCAAGATTTGCAGTTCTAAACTTTTTAGTAAAGTGGCTTATTAAACACACAGCTAACTATTGCCCGGGGTTCCTACTTTTGTAATAAGTTTTTTCTGAAACTCAAAAAGGGGAGAGGGGCTCTCTGCACCACGTGCCAGTCGGGGCGGAACATCATCGTCACATTACAGGGTGTTTTCAGAGTCTGTTTTCCTTTTAGTACGACATCCCTCCCACCCCGAGACAACACCGTGCCTCTTTCCGCCAACAGAAGTTGAGTTTTTCCCTTTCCCTCTTCCTTCTTTCAAGGGCAGAGCTCAGGGCTTCTCCAGAGATTCCATCCTAAGTTCATAGATCTCACCAAGGCGACCACATTCCCCTCCCTGTGGGTGCCAGGAAACGCCGGAAACATCTGTATCTGCACCTGAACATGGGACCTTGGATCCCAGCTACAGTTACTTGTGCTGTGGTAACAAGGACATCATGTCGCGTTTCAGGACATTTTCGTATATAAGGCCTCGGGTCGGGATGCTCAGGGTAGGAAAAGGGTGGGTTCGCCCCTGGGCAGAGTGGCATACCTTCTCTCTCCTCCTGGCCTTTGCCCGAGTTGGAGATGCCCTGTTCCTTCCTCTTCACCTGAGTAATCATTATCTCTGCTTCCAGAAGCAGCTCAGGGGGCCACCTCCATCCGAGGGGCCACCTCCTCCCCAACCCCGCTGGACCAGGTGACCCTCCCCAGAATTCCATATAAATCCCTGTTAACGTTGATCCCACTGCTTCCCAGAGGCTCTTTCTCCTTGTCTTTACTTTGTCTCTCCTGCTGGACCCCAGGAGACAGGTCTCACTCATCATTATATCCCAGCAGGGTTCAGTATGTTGCTGAATTAACACATGGCATGTCCCGCACATCACTGGCAGCTGGATGAACTGGAACACAGTGTGGCAGCATGTACTGAAGCAGGGGTTCTCAGAGCACCAGGGGATTCAGTCTGTGAAGCATCTGCCTTCGGCTCAGGTCATGATCCTAAGGTCCTGGGATCCAGGCCTGCACCGGGATCCCTACTCAACAGGGAGTTGGCTTCTCCCTCTCCCTCTGCTTCTCCCCTCCCTCTCAAATAAATACATAAAATCTTTTCAAAAAATAAATTTAAAATAAATTTTAAAAAAATTAAGCAGTTGTTCTCAGCTGCAGGTGATTTGGCTCCCCAGGGGACATATGGCAATGCCTGGAGAAACGTTTGGTTGATGTAATTGGAGGAAAGGGCGCCACTGGGCATTTGGTGGGGAGAGGCCAAATTGGAGGTGGCCAACATCTGGCCATGCACAAGACAGGCCTCAGCAAAACATCACCCAGTACACGAGGTCGACAGGGGAGACCCGCATCTAATCTAGGAACTGTAAAACCTTTTCCTAGGTTTACATGATCAAGGGAAATGTATCTGTCCATCAAAACCACAAGAATGTCTAAAGCAGCTTATCCTCGGAAGCCCCAAACTGGATGCCATGTAAAAGACCATTAACAGGAGAACGGATAACCGACTACAGTACCTACGTGATGGAAGACAACAGACGATAACGAAATTTAAGATGCCACATACGTGACAACAAGAAGGAATCCACAGATGTCCTGAGGAACCGAACCACCAGAGCAAGGTAACAGGCAAACTTGATCGCTGGTGATGGAAGAGAATCAGGGGGCAGGGAGTGACTGACTGGGAAGGAGCAGGAGCGAACCTCTGGTGTGCTCAGAATGTTCCTGATCCTCATCTGGGTAGTAGTTACACACAGCGTGCCGCATGTTAGGACTCATGTGCTGTGTGTGTGTATTACACCTCAGCAAGCTTTACCAAAGGCAATGGTCCTCTAAGAGCCCCGGCAGGCAGGAATCACACACTGGAGCAGGTCCTCTGAGCATGACTTTCTAAGGATTTCGGTGCACAGCCGGCAGGAGCATTGTAGATATGTTTATGGAGACCTATTTCACCACAGACACCAAAAACATTACAGTGGGTCCTTGATTCAATTCTGCTTCGGTCATTTTCTGCTAAGGATTGTGCTACAGATGTGCACACAGACTTAGGTTTCAAGAATATTTATCACAGCAGAACAAATACAAGAGGGAGGCAGCAACAACACGGACCCAGAGGAAACTGTGTGATACCGCAGACTCATTAAAATCGACATTTAAAAATGTAAATGGAAAACGACTACAATATATTAATTACAATTAAAGAGCAGGTCACCCAACAAGCTGACACCTAAGATATATGAAGAATATACTCAATATGATTAACTATGATTAGCTAAGGTCATGAGGGGTTATGGGATTTCTTAAAATTTTATCATTTTTCCCTAAAATGTACATATATTACTTATTAATAAGAAAAAATACACAATCACACTTCTTAAAAATAAAGGTGAGTTTTCAACTCTAAAACTGAGTACCAGGGGCGCCTGGGTGGTTCAGTGGGTTAAAGCCTCTGCCTTCGGCTCAGGTCATGATCTCAGGGTCCTGGGATCGAGCCCCGCATCGGGCTCTCTGCTTAGCAGGGAGTCTGCTTCCTCGTCCCTCTCTCTGCCTACCTCTCTGCCTACTTGTGATCTCTATCTGTCAAATAAAATAAATAAAATCTTTAAATAAATAAAATAAAACTGAGTACCAGACCCCACACAACTCCCAGATTCCCCATGGATTCAGAGCCCTGCTGCCTGCAGAAGCGCTCTATCGACGCTCATCACAGTGGCTGAGAAAGATTAAATAAAGAGATAACATTGCAGATTTCCTGTCTCTTATCCGACTGTGCAGATTGGTTACACAAATCCAAATCCATACATGCATTAGATCTCACTGAACTGCGTACACCCTGAGAAAAAGACCCTGTAAAGCAATTCCCTGTAAAAATACAAAAGTATTTCTGACAGCAAAAGTTTTCAGATGCTGTAAAGAAAAAAAAAACTAAAAAGGCATGACCTTCCCTGATTAATCAAGTCTCCCTCCAGGGAAGGCTACCACTTCCCCAGGTAATCTCATCGCCTCAGACGAAACCATGTTTCTCTGTGAAGTGGAGGTGATCGCAGCTCTCTCGGAGTACTCGCAAAGGTTTGGCGTGATTATGAAATGGAACACTATGACCGGGGCCCGCTGGTTGTGGTCACCGTCATGCCCACAGCCTGAACACCACCTCCCTCCAGGAAGCTCCCTTCTCTGAATTCTGTGTGGTAGGGGCACGTGGCTGACTATTAGGGAGCACTGCATAAGGCGTACCCTGTCGCTTGCCCAGACGCCCAGCTCCTCCCGGAGCCACCGAATGCCATACAGAGCTAAAGCTGGGAGCAGTGGCTCACCGTGGACACCAATGATGAGGGCTCAGGTACCTCAGCTCACAAACCCATTACAAGCATATACATTTAACTCTAGCTTTAAGATGTTTCTCCTCTTACTTCTCAGTCAAAAAAGACTTTAAGCCGAGTAAACCAACAACAAACCCTAAGATAAAACATTTAACCGTGTTAATTTCCTAAGGCCTACGGTCGTCTTCAGCCTCTCAAGGTCACACCTCCCTGCTGAATTATTACCGAGTGTTGCTGACACGGTACACAGAAAAAAAAAATCTTAGGATGTCCGGCCTCTAAGAGAAAAAGCAAACAGCTCAGAATGCAGCCAGCCACGGCAAAGGAACCACCGACAAAGCCAAACACAGAGGGGCCCCTGAGCATCTGGGAATCTGCCTGTTCCTTTGCCTCCTCAGAGGAAACGAGCCACAAGACTGCTCAGAATGGGAAATGAGAAGGGCAGAAGCCTGGAAACCAGCGCGACCTGAATTTCGTGCTGCTTCCAAGGAGTGAGCCCGCCTGCTGTGCTGCTGTGTCAGTTATTTACACAGTGGGCAGGTGAGGCTGACAGCTTGAAGGGGTTATTTTAGAGGGAGAGCTGTAAGTCTGATCAGGAGAAGGTTCTGGACCCTGGGGTCCCAGCACACATCTCCAGCTTCCAAGCTGACCCTCCCTTCAGACAGGGTTTAAGAGGCAGCAGGGCAAGCATGGTCTTTGTATTTAAATCACCTCAAGGGGGCCCATATCTCCAGGCACAACCAGAAGCCAGGGAGGAGAGGGAAGGGGGAGAGGGAGAGGGTACCTCCACTCCTATCTGCTGGCTGCACTTCTGGAGCGCCTGATCCAGGAAGCTAAATGTGTGGACAGAACAGAAGGAAGAATCTGGGAAGACTGGAAGACTAGAAGAGCTGTTCGTGGACTAGTCTCAACCTGAACCACAGAAACACCTCTGCCTCCCTGCCCTCCTCCCCTCGGCTGGGCACCAGGTGCCTCCCTACTGCACTCCAGATGCAGATCCAAGCTCAGGGGGGCCCAGTGCCGATGCCTCTCTCCGGCGCAGGGACTCTAGGGCATCAGCGGGACTCCTAGACAGCACCTGTGATCTCTAATTTAAAACCAAAACCAAAATCCCCAACCAGCCCAATCCAGCACAAGCAATACATATTTATGTGTAAGACACCTATGCACACATACACATTCACTTATCTACACACACACACACACACACACACACACGCTTTTGCAGCAGAAGGCAGGCATGAAACCTGTTCCCTAAGTCCTTTGCTTTCCTCATCTGCTTCTAGCAGCAACAGCCATTTCTGCTACGGATTTTCCTATTCGAGGGTTGATCACAGATCCAAATGCCACCATCCTGTTTGCCACCCTTTCCTACCCCACCGGCCCGCTGACGTCTGTCAGTGAACCAGGGAACAAAGATGGAAGACAGGCCCAAGCTGCCTTCCTAAAGTGGGGTTATATTTGACACTTTAATAAACCTCAGAGCCTGAGCCTCTCTGCTCTCAGACTGGCCAGGGTGCAGCTCTCACTCTTACCAAACCCGTCCATCTCTCATCCCCCCACCGCGGGGCACAAGGGTTTTCTCTGCCCGGCATCTATTTCCAGGCCCCATAAATCATATCCCATTGTTCCAGGCCATCTGAACTCATGCTTAATAAACCATCCACCTCACCCTTCCGCCACCACCCCGAATTTCCCACAGGGAAAGACTGTTTCAAGAAGAAAAGGAAATTCATCATTAGGGCTGGATTTTAAAAGCAAGCTTCCACAAAAAACCAGAAAACAAAATTGGGTATAAATACGATCCAATAACCACTAAATGTCTTTGGTTAAAGCACCTGCCTGCCTGTGATTCTCAGGTCCAGATGTGAGCTCAGTGCACATCCGAAGGAAGCAGAATTTGAACCTGATGCTAAATGACAAATGATCCTGAACTTCATGACCATTTAAGTGCCACAGTGGCTAGACTAAATTGCTCTGATGCAGAATTTCTCCCAAGTATAGGTTACTGAGAAACATAATATTGCTTGAAAATGTATTTAGGTGCGCTCATCCTTCTCAGACCAACACTCATGGGCTCTTAGTCATAACCAGGCTTAAGCTAACATGATTCCCCTATTTTCCCCAGAGAGGGAGGGAAACAAGAGGACATGTCTCTCATGTTCCAAGATCAAAAACTGGATCACAGCACTCACAGCATCAAGTCTGCCAAACCAGAGCTCTGGGTATGTACAATTCTTAAAGAGCTAATTGAATGGAAAACAGCCATCTGGGGCTGGAAACCCTTATGACATTCTGGGAAATGTATGGGCTTTAAAAGGATTATGCAGGGTGATGTGACGTTCAAAATTCCCAAACTCTGAACTGAAGCCTAAATGAGAATATGTTAAATTCACCCATTCCAAAACACAGCACAGTTGACTCGGACCCTAGAGCCCAGCTGTAGCTCAGGGTGTCCACACTGCAGCCTGTCTGTGGGAGGTCTGCAGACCACTCCCTGCTGAGAGAGTCCAGCCAACCCAATCAGCCTACCAGCAGGCTGTGGCACAAGGTCCAGATCCTAGCCCAGGCACCAGCCAGGGTTCCCTTTGGCCTGCCCTCTTATGGTTGAACAACAATCATGGAGAGCCACAGGGAGAGCGGCATTGGGTCCAGTATGGCCACTCCCTGGTCCTCCACAACACTGGTTGCACACTCTTCAACACAAGAAAATGGTGTGCAGAAACAAGGGCCTGCCACAGTAGGCTGTCGAGCAAGGAACAGAAAGCATCAGGGGACAGGTGGGACTGCTGGCTGGTCTCCACCTCTCCCAGAGGGCAGAGGCCGCAGAGCTTCTGCAGGCTAAGCAGAGACGTGTCAGAATTACCTTCCCAAAAAGTAGGCAGTAAAGGAGGATTTCAAGCAGCCACAACCACCAGCAGGCCTGCGACCTCCAGATATCAGGGGCTTGACCATGACCGTGTCGGTAAGCAGAACACACAAGTGCCTTCTGGAGCGAGAGTAGACAGCTTAACGCTGATAACTGGTCCTCTCACTCTTCTCTGCTCTCAGCAAGTGATCCTGAAAGGGATGGACAAAGTTGGTCAGATTCACTGGAGAAAACACGAGCCAGTGAAGACGTCCCGGCTCGCACTAGGCCTCCCTCCAAAGGCTGGCTGCCCCACCCCTGGCACCTGGGTAACGCCGCTCTGGGGCCATCCACACAAAACGATTTACGTACCCCCCACCCGCAACAAACACACACAGACACAGACACACAGACACACACACACACATACACACACAAGCTGCATCGGGCTTTAGGAACCTAACTCAAATGCACCCCTAACGAGCAACCCCACAGGTGTGACTGGGTTGGACACTCCCAGCAAGGGAGGGAAGGCCCCCCCCTTGGGTCCTTGCCAGCGGCAGGGTGCCACCTGGGCCTCTGCCTCATCCTCTCCATCCGCGGGGAAGTCGGAGCGGCCCCCACCAACCACCACCACGCAACCAGATTGATTCTCGCACTTCAAATCCCCGCTGCCAGGGCCCCATCTGGGTGCTGACCGAAAAGCCGCCCTCAAGCAGCTGGCCTGGCGGAGCGTCTGGAGTTCTCCCAGCCCCGTGCTCACGCCTCCCCAGGCCGCCCCCGCCCCCGCGGGCCGCGCCTTACCGCCAGTGTCCAAGAAACGCGGGGGCGGGCGTTCCCGCAGCGTGGCACTCCAACCCGCGCTGGCCTCGTCCTCGTCGGACTCCGGCCCTTCGGGGGCGTCGGGAGGCAGCGGGGGGCGGGGGCGCTCGTGTTCGGCGTCCGAGGAGGAGCGCGAGGCGGCGGACGTGCTGTAGAAGGCGTTCCCGCCGCTGTCCGGGCCGGACTAGCCGAACACTTCGTCCCAGATGTGCAGGCTCTCTTGGCCCGCGAGGGCCCTCTCGAGCAGCGCCGGCGCCCTCCTCCGCGCGCTCCCGCCGACCTGGGCCATGGCCCCGGCCGCCGCCCGCGCGCCCGCCCCCCAGAGCGCCTCCCAGCCGCACGCGCCGGGCACCGGGCCCGCGCCGCGGCCCGCCGCCCCCCACCAGCGCAGCCCGCAGCACAGCGCCTGCCGCCGCACGCCCGGCCGGCCCGCCATCTTGGCCGCCTCGGGCCCAGCGCCCGAGGAAGCGCCCTCGGAGCTCGGGCGCCGCAGGCTGCAGGCCGCGGAGGGACGCAGGGCGCGAGGGCGCGAGGGCGGGAGGCAGGGGCTGCGGCCGGGCCCAGGTGCCGCCGCTACCGCCGCCGCTGCGTCTCCTCGGCGCCCGCTGCGTCCCCGCGCGCCCTCCCGCCGCACCCCGCGCTCCCTGGCCGACCTTCCCGGGCGCGAGCCGCCAGAGACGGACCCGCCTCCTCGCACCTGCGGCCCGCCCGCCGGCCAATGGGGATCAGGCCGGGGCGGGGCCCGCACGGAGCACGCCCCACAACCCTCGGCCGAGCGGGGCGAGGAGAGCAGCTGCGGCGGCGGTGGCGGCAGGGGGGAGGGCGGCCGGTGGCTTCCTCGCCTGCGGGACGTGTGGCCCGGGTCGGCCACCCGCAGGCCCCGCGCGGCCCCGCAGGGGGAAGGGAGGAACCCAGTGGGTGTCGGGGGATGGGGGGGACGCAGCCGGTCTTCCCGCCGCCCCAGCCGCCTCACGGAGCGTGAAGCCCGCGCTCTCGGTCCCCTTCCGCAGTCGGCGCCGGCGGCGGCGGGGAGCTGTCCGCCCCGGTGGTTCTGAACCAGGCGCTGCAGAAATTCCAGGTAGGCGCCGGGCCTGAGGGTCACGATTCCCGTGGCTGCTGTGGCTGCTGCTGCTTCGGTGCTCCACAGCCGGCTGTACCTTGAGCTCTTGCAAGCACAAGGGCTATCTGGCTTCCGGGAGCCTTGCTCTAATAAGGAGCCCTCCTCGCTGGTTCATTCCTGGGGTCAGGTGGTGACTCAGTCTCGCTTCAATACCCCTGTAATTTGAGGGGGTCAACATCCGATCTTAGTCATTCCTTCCGTCTTTGACCTTTGACATCTTTAAAATCAAAATATTCATTACCTTCCAAATATTAATTACTCTAACACCACCACTGCAACATCTTCACCCATACATTTGACACACTTGTCTGTTAAAGTACGGCACAATCACCCAGGCTTCAGTGTTCTGATAAACAATAGATCAGAAAGGTTTCATCCATCCCTCTGCCTTGGCCAGGAGTGCGTGGCACTCATTCCATTGATGACGATACACGTGATCAGGCGTTTCTTGCTCCTCTCTCCCTCCCACACTAATGCAATAAGTCACAATGATGGTAATTGGGCCATAAAGTCACTTGCACTCTGAAATAAAATAAATCCACAGAGATGTGAAGGGCTTGCAAATCCTACTGGGTATTAACTAAATAAGGATTACACGAAAGGGAAAGGCATATTGCTATTTCATGCATAAAGGATGCAGATGCATAAAGGGTGAAGATGTTGGTACCACCAGCTAAGGTCGTTCTAACAGCAGGTGAGCAGCTTCTGCTCTCGCCCTCCCCTCGCAAGCCCCTGTTTCCTCCTCCCAAACCAGAGTCTCTGTACCAGCATGAATTCCTGATCATCACTGAAAGATGATATATAAAAAGGAAAGGATTCACATGACATTGCTTTGTATATGAATTGGCTGATATACGTGAAATTGTTTGCAAAGCATTTCAACTCTGTTGGAAGAATTGTGTCACAGAAAAGAACTGGTTTCCAGCACTTCTCTATACTGTGTTAACCAGGGAAAGATTCTGAAGAGAGTTCATACAGGTAATCAGACTTAAAAAGGTCACTGACACATAGATTAAAGACGAAAAGTAAGATTGCGTAGCTCAAGTTCAAATTCTGCAATTAGGAATTCTGTAATACTCCTGTAAAATTTAATGACATATATTTTAAAAAATAATTGAAAGGGATCAAAACACTGAAATACATAGGCAAGAACTCCTTCTCTTCTCCAGGCAGCCAATGAAAAGTCAGCAGCTAAAGTGTGCATTTTAAAAACAGTGGCTTGCTTTGCTACCCAGAGGAAGCAGGAAGTAGAGTAGTAACAGTTACAAGGATGGAATCAGTCTTCCATTGTGCCAAATCTGCATTTGTATGGTGCTAATCCCAAAGAAACCTTAGAGTCTTTGTGCTTATGAGCTCTCAAGTGCTTGTAGCTCACAGAGCATGCAACACTGGGAGAGGATTATATGGTCACAAAAGAAACAGACTGGGAAATCAAATTGTTATCCAAACCCTGGCCCAACAAAAATGAGATGGCTATGTCCATTTAGAATCAAGGGTTTAGCAACCAAGTGCTACTTTGTTTAAACAAATGTTTCCGACCAAGAACAGTAAAAATACTTCAGCCTTTAAAAACA